>NC_069502.1:844363382-844580882 GCF_027579735.1 Bombina bombina | reverse complement strand
AGTCCTAAAGTGTCTCAACAAGTTTCTCAGGGTAACATCCTTCAAAATGGAAACCATTCGTTCCATTCTACCCTTGGTCCAAGAGGGTCAGTTCATGATGACCATAGGCTTGAAGGATGCATATCTTCATGTTCCCATCCATAGGGATCCATCACAAGTTCCTGAGATTCGCATTTCTAGACAAACACTTTCAGTTTGTGGCTCTCCCGTTTGGCATTGCCACAGCTCCCAGAATTTTCTCAAAGGTTCTGGGGGCTCTCTTGGCAGTGATCAGGTCTCAGGGAATTGCAGTGGCGCCCTACCTGGATGACATATTGGATCAGGTGCCATCTTTTCAACAAGCAAACTCTCATACAGAGATCTTGTTGTCTTTTCTACATTCCCACAGATAGAAAGTGAATCTGGAAAAGAGTTACCTTGTTCCAGATACAAGGCTAGTTTTCTTAGGGACCATAATAGATTCCCTATTTATGAAAATTTTTCTGACAGAGGTCAGAAAATCCAAAATTCTTTCCTCTTGCCTCTCTCTGCAGTCTACTGTTCGGCCATCCGTGGCTCAATGTATGGTAATTGGTCTCATGGTCACTTCCATGGACATCATTCCCTTTGCTCAATTCCATTTGAGAGCTCTGCAGTTATGCATGCTTAGACAATGGAATGGGAATCATTCAGATCTGTCTCAGAGGATAGATCTAGATAAGTCGACAAGAGACTCTCTCCCGTGGTGGCTTTCTCAGGAGCATCTGTCTCAGGGCATACTTCCGGAGACCTTCCGGGATGATTGTAACCATGGACTACAGCCTGCTGGGCTGGGGAGCAGTCTGAGTCTCGTTAAAGGAACAGGGACTATAGACTCAGGAGGAGTCTGCTTTCCCTATAAATATCTTGGAGTTGAGAGTGATTTACAATGCTCTGATGGCTTGGCCTCAGTTGTCCTTAGCCCGGTTTATCAAACACGAGAGAGGAAAGGTAATTATAATAGCTCCTGAGTGGCCTCACAGGATCTGGTATACAGACCTAGTGAATATATCATCTCTTCTACCTTGAAGGGTGTCTCTGAGGAAGGACCTTCTAAATCAGGGTCCATTCCTTCATCCAAATCTCATTTCTCTGAAGCTGACTTCTTGGAGATTGAACGCTTAGTTCTGTCTAAGCGTGGTTTTTCTGAGTCAGTCATTGAGACCATGATTCAGGCTTGCAAGCCTGTTACTAGAAAGATTTACCATAAGGTATGGCGTAAATACCTTTTATTGGTGCAAATCCAATGGTTACTCTTGGAGTAGGGTCAGGATTCTTAGGATTTTGTTTTTTCTCCAGGAAGGTCTGGAGAAAAGATTGTCAGTCAGTTCTCTGATGGGTCAGATTTCTGTGTTATCTATTTTCTTGCACAAGGGTCTGGCAAATGTGCCAGATGTTCAATCCTTTTGTCAGGCCCTGGTCAGAATCTGACCTGTGTTTAAGTCTGTTTCTCCTCTTTGGAGCCTTAACCTTGTTCTTAAAATTTTGCAGCAGGTCCCGTGTGAGCCATTGCATTCCAAAGATATTAAGTTATCTTGGAAGGTTTTGTTTCTTATAGCTATTTTGTCTGCTCGGAGAGTCTCTGAACTTTCGGCTTTGCCGTGTGAGTCGCCTTACCTCATTTTTGATGCTGATAAGGCAGTTCTTCGTACTAAAGTGGGATTTCTCCCTAAAGTGGTTTCAGGTAGATATATTAATCAGGAAATTATTGTTCCTTGTCTATGTCCTAATCCTTCTTCTCATAAGGAACGTTTTGTTACACAACTTGGATAGTTTTTCCAAATTTGATACTTTTGCCTTGGCCAAGGCTTCTTTTGGGAGAAAGGTTGTTCAAGTGGTTGTACCTTCTGTTTAGGTCTGCCTGTTATTCCTCCCTAGTCATCTGTGTCCTCTAGCTTGGGCATTGGTTCCCACTAGTAATTGATAACATCGTGGACTCTCCATATCTTAGGAAAGAAAACAAAATGTATGCTTACCTGATAAATGTATTTATTTCCGGAAATATGGAGAGTCCATGACCCCACACTTAAATGTAAGACAGTTATTTTTTTACTAAACCTCAGGCTCCTCTACACCTTTGTGTTATTCTCTTTTTTCCATTTTCCTTTCGGTCAAATGACTGGCGATTATGGGTAGGGGAGTGACACTTAACAGCTTTTCTGTGGTGTTCTTTGCCTCCTGCTGGCCAGAAGTGATATTCCCAGAAATTGATGACGTTGTGGACTCTTCATATCCAGAAATAAATACATTTAGCAGGCAAGCATAAATTTTGTTTTTGTGTGTGTATCTTTATGTGTGTGTTTTCTTGTGTGTTTATGTGTGTGTGCGCGTGTGTGTTTTCTTGTGTGTTTATGTGTTTTCTTGTTTGTTTGTGTTTATGTGTGTGCTTGTGTGTTTGCTTGGGTGTATATGTGTGTGCGCTTGGGTGTGTATGTGTGTGTATATATATATATATATATATATATTTGTGTGTGTGTGTGTATATATGTGTGTGTGTGCGCTTGGGTGTATATGTGCTTGTGTGTATATGTGTGTGTTTTCTTTTGTGTTTGTGTGTGTGCTTCTGTTCGCTTAGACACTTGAAAGCGGAAGAGCCGGTTACATGACCATCAGGCTTCAATAACTGAGCATAGAAAATAGAAAGCGTGCATACTGAGAGAACCGGCAAGATTAAAGACAAACAGTCATAAAAGCACGAGCTGTAATTAAACCTGCAATAAACAGAAGCAGTTTCACAAAAGAAGAGTCAAGCCAGGCAGTCTCACCAACTAAAACACTGTATGTTGAGACCGGAATGTATAATATCTGATCTCCCACAGATTACATGCTAAAAAGATCAAAGTGCTGCTGCTTCAAACCCTCTATAAATCTAAGAGGAATAGAGTACACCAAAACATGTCCCCACAAACGAGCCACCAAACAAATAAAGGCTAAACCTTATGAGTCTCTAAGTCACATTTCCCAGTGCCTGCACCCTGCCATAAATATCCTATATAAAGAATATATCATGTTCCAAATTATTAAAGTTGCAGTTTACTCTTATTAAGTGCACAGTCACCATACCTAGAAGGCAAAAGGCACTTATCTGTAATCTATCCATCCGGCAGGAGGACAGCTTACACGGTGTGAGAGGACACATATTCCTCACAGAGACCTGTAGAAAAAAGAAAGAACAGAGTAAACCTACTCTGGCTTTCTATACTAGGACAACAATATGTTAGGAAAATGCAGCAAGGTTTTAAAGCCACCACTACTCTACTGAAGAGACTGACGTGGACCACACCTATACCCAAAATCTTGCTTGTAGCAATAATAAATACAAAAAAAATACCAAAACTTCACCACCTCCATTTAACAGAGGCAAAGTGAATGACTGGGGATTGTGGGAAGGGGAGTGATACTTAACAGCTTTGCTGTGGTGCTATTGGCCTCCTGCTGGACATGGTGCTCAATTTTGAATGTGGACCCCCAAGATAAAATAAATATGTAATAAATGGCTTCTGGATCAGGCTTACATTTGTGATATAAGAAAAAATGCAGATTCAACAAGAAATATGACTTTATGATTCAGTATTGTTTAATCATGTGAGATGAGTTTCTACAAGTTATTCTTACCCACCACAGCACACACAATATACAAATAATAGGTAGTGATCTGTGCCAAGGCAATAAGGTTTCTGCTACTGAATGATGTACAAGTTATTGAAAACAGAATTTATGTTTACCTGATAAATTACTTTCTCCAACGGTGTGTCCGGTCCACGGCGTCATCCTTACTTGTGGGATATTCTCTTCCCCAACAGGAAATGGCAAAGAGCCCAGCAAAGCTGGTCACATGATCCCTCCTAGGCTCCGCCTTCCCCAGTCATTCGACCGACGTAAAGGAGGAATATTTGCATAGGAGAAATCATATGATACCGTGGTGACTGTAGTTAGAGAAAATAAATCATCAGACCTGATTAAAAAACCAGGGCGGGCCGTGGACCGGACACACCGTTGGAGAAAGTAATTTATCAGGTAAACATAAATTCTGTTTTCTCCAACATAGGTGTGTCCGGTCCACGGCGTCATCCTTACTTGTGGGAACCAATACCAAAGCTTTAGGACACGGATGATGGGAGGGAGCAAATCAGGTCACCTAGATGGAAGGCACCACGGCTTGCAAAACCTTTCTCCCAAAAATAGCCTCAGAAGAAGCAAAAGTATCAAATTTGTAAAATTTAGTAAAAGTGTGCAGTGAAGACCAAGTCGCTGCCTTACATATCTGATCAACAGAAGCCTCGTTCTTGAAGGCCCATGTGGAAGCCACGGCCCTAGTGGAATGAGCTGTGATTCTTTCAGGAGGCTGCCGTCCGGCAGTCTCATAAGCCAATCTGATGATGCTTTTAAGCCAAAAAGAGAGAGAGGTAGAAGTTGCTTTTTGACCTCTCCTTTTACCAGAATAAACAACAAACAAGGAAGATGTTTGTCTGAAATCCTTTGTAGCCTCTAAATAGAATTTTAGAGCACGAACTACATCCAAATTGTGCAACAAACGTTCCTTCTTTGAAACTGGATTCGGACACAAAGAAGGCACGACTATCTCCTGGTTAATATTTTTGTTAGAAACAACTTTCGGAAGAAAACCAGGTTTAGTACGCAAAACCACCTTATCTGCATGGAACACCAGATAAGGAGGAGAACACTGCAGAGCAGATAACTCTGAAACTCTTCTAGCAGAAGAAATTGCAACCAAAAACAAAACTTTCCAAGATAATAACTTGATATCAACGGAATGTAGGGGTTCAAACGGAACCCCCTGAAGAACTGAAAGAACTAAATTAAGACTCCAAGGAGGAGTCAAAGGTTTGTAAACAGGCTTGATTCTAACCAGAGCCTGAACAAAAGCTTGAACATCTGGCACAGCCGCCAGCTTTTGTGAAGTAAAACAGATAAAGCAGAAATCTGTCCCTTCAAAGAACTTGCAGATAATCCTTTCTCCAAACCTTCTTGAAGAAAGGATAGAATCTTAGGAATTTTTATCTTGTTCCATGGGAATCCTTTAGATTCACACCAACAGATATATTTTTTCCATATTTTATGGTAGATCTTTCTAGTTACAGGCTTTCTGGCCTGAACAAGAGTATCAATGACAGAATCTGAGAACCCTCGCTTTGATAAAATCAAGCGTTCAATCTCCAAGCAGTCAGTTGGAGTGAGGCCAGATTCGGATGTTCGAACGGACCTTGAACAAGAAGGTCCTGTCTCAAAGGTAGCCTCCATGGAGGAGCCGATGACATAGTCACCAGATCTGCATACCAAGTCCTGCGTGGCCACGCAGGAGCTATCAAGATCACCGATACCCTCTCCTGTTTGATCCTGGCTACCAGCCTGGGAATGAGAGGAAACGGTGGGAACACATAAGCTAGGTTGAAGCTCCAAGGTGCTACTAGTGCATCCACTAGAGTCGCCTTGGGATCCCTGGATCTGGACCCGTAGCAAGGAACCTTGAAGTTCTGACGAGACGCCATCAGATCCATGTCTGGAATGCCCCACAATTGAATTATTTGGGCAAAGATTTCCGGATGGAGTTCCCACTCCCCCGGATGAAATGTCTGACGACTCAGAAAATCCGCTTCCCAATTTTCCACTCCTGGGATGTGGATTGCAGACAAGTGGCAGGAGTGAGTCTCCGCCCATTGAATTATTTTGGTCACTTCTTCCATCGCCAGGGAACTCCTTGTTCCCCCCTGATGGTTGATATACGCAACAGTCGTCATGTTGTCTGATTGAAACCGTATGAATTTGGCCTTTGCTAGCTGAGGCCAAGCCTTGAGAGTATTGAATATCGCTCTCAGTTCCAGAATATTTATCGGGAGAAGAGATTCTTCCCGAGACCAAAGACCCTGAGCTTTCAGGGGTTCCCAGACCGCGCCCCAGCCCACCAGACTGGCGTTGGTCGTGACAATGACCCACTCTGGTCTGCGGAAGCTCATCCCTTGTGACAGGTTGTCCAGGGTCAGCCACCAACGGAGTGAATCTCTGGTCCTCTGATCTACTTGTATCGTCGGAGACAAGTCTGTATAATCCCCATTCCACTGACTGAGCATGCACAGTTGTAATGGTCGTAGATGAATTCGCGCAAAAGGAACTATGTCCATTGCCGCGACCATCAAACCTATTACTTCCATGCACTGCGCTATGGAAGGAAGAAGAACAGAATGAAGTACTTGACAAGAGCTTAGAAGTTTTGATTTTCTGGCCTCTGTCAGAAAAATCCTCATTTCTAAGGAGTCTATTATTGTTCCCAAGAAGGGAACTCTTGTTGACGGAGATAGAGAACTTTTTTCTACGTTCACTTTCCACCCGTGAGATCTGAGAAAGGCCAGGACAATGTCCGTATGAGCCTTTGCTTGTGGTAGAGACGACGCTTGAATCAGTATGTCGTCCAAGTAAGGTACTACTGCAATGCCCCTTGGTCTTAGCACCGCTAGAAGGGACCCTAGTACCTTTGTGAAAATTCTTGGAGCAGTGGCTAATCCGAATGGAAGTGCCACAAACTGGAAATGCTTGTCCAGAAAGGCGAACCTTAGGAACCGATGATGTTCCTTGTGGATAGGAATATGTAGATACGCATCCTTTAAATCCACCGTGGTCATGAATTGACCTTCCTGGATGGTAGGAAGAATTGTCCGAATGGTTTCCATTTTGAACGATGGAACCTTGAGAAATTTGTTTAGGATCTTGAGATCTAAGATTGGTCTGAATGTTCCCTCTTTTTTGGGAACTATGAACAGATTGGAGTAGAATCCCATCCCTTGTTCTCCTAATGGAACAGGATGAATCACTCCCATTTTTAACAAGTCTTCTACACAATGTAAGAATGCCTGTCTTTTTATGTGGTCTGAAGACAATTGAGACCTGTGGAACCTCCCCCTTGGGGGTAGCTCCTTGAATTCCAGAAGATAACCTTGGGAGACTATTTCTAGCGCCCAAGGATCCAGAACATCTCTTGCCCAAGCCTGAGCGAAGAGAGAAAGTCTGCCCCCCACCAGATCCGGTCCCGGATCGGGGGCCAACATCTCATGCTGTCTTGGTAGCAGTGGCAGGTTTCTTGGCCTGCTTACCCTTGTTCCAGCCCTGCATTGGCCTCCAGGCTGGCTTGGTTTGAGAAGTATTACCCTCTTGCTTAGAGGATGTAGAACTTGGGGCTGGTCCGTTTCTGCGAAAGGGACGAAAATTTGGTTTATTTTTAGCCTTAAAAGACCTATCCTGAGGAAGGGCGTGGCCCTTACCCCCAGTGATATCTGAAATAATCTCTTTCAAGTCAGGGCCAAACAGCGTTTTCCCCTTGAAAGGTATGTTAAGCAATTTGTTCTTGGAAGACGCATCCGCTGACCAAGATTTTAGCCAAAGCGCTCTGCGCGCCACAATAGCAAACCCCGAATTTTTCGCCGCTAATCTAGCCAATTGCAAAGTGGCGTCTAAAGTAAAAGAGTTAGCCAATTTAAGAGCATGAATTCTGTCCATAATCTCCTCATAAGAAGAATCTTTATTGAGCGACTTTTCTAGTTCATCGAACCAGAAACACGCTGCTGTAGTGACAGGAACAATGCATGAAATTGGTTGTAGAAGTTAACCTTGCTGAACAAACATCTTTTTAAGCAAACCCTCTAATTTTTTATCCATAGGATCTTTGAAAGCACAACTATCTTCTATAGGGATAGTAGTGCGTTTATTTAGAGTAGAAACCGCCCCCTCGACCTTGGGGACTGTCTGCCATAAGTCCTTTCTGGGGTCGACCATAGGAAACAATTTCTTAAATATAGGGGGAGGGACAAAAGGTATGCCGGGCCTTTCCCATTCTTTGTTTACAATGTCCGCCACCCGCTTGGGTATAGGAAAAGCTTCGGGGGTCCCCGGGACCTCTAGGAACTTGTCCATCTTACATAATTTCTCTGGAATGACCAAATTGTCACAATCATCCAGAGTAGATAACACCTCCTTAAGCAGAGCGCGGAGATGTTCCAATTTAAATTTGAATGTAATCACATCAGGTTCAGCTTGTTGAGAAATTTTCCCTGAATCTGAAATTTCTCCCTCAGACAAAACCTCCCTGGCCCCCTCAGACTGGTGTAGGGGCATGTCAGAACCATTATCATCAGCGTCCTCATGCTCTACAGTATTTTCTAAAACAGAGCAGTCGCGTTTATGCTGATAAGTGGGCATTTTGGCTAAAATGTTTTTGATAGAATTATCCATTACAGCCGTTAATTGTTGCATAGTAAGGAGTATTGGCGCACTAGATGTACTAGGGGCCTCCTGTGTGGGCAAGACTGGCGTAGACGAAGGAGGGGAAGATGCAGTACCATGCTTACTCCCCTCACTAGAGGAATCATCTTGGGCATCATTTTCTCTAAATTTTGTGTCACATACATCACATCTATTTAAATGAGAAGGAACCTTGGCTTCCTCACATACAGAACATAGTCTATCTGATAGTTCAGACATGTTAAACAGGCATAAACTTGATAACAAAGTACAAAAAACGTTTTAAAATAAAACCGTTACTGTCACTTTAAATTTTAAACTGAACACACTTTATTACTGAATATGTGAAAAAGTATGAAGGAATTGTTCAAAATTCACCAAAATTTCACCACAGTGTCTTAAAGCCTTAAAAGTATTGCACACCAAATTTGAAAGCTTTAACTCTTAAAATAACGGAACCAGAGCCGTTTTTATATTTAACCCCTATACAGTCCCTGGTATCTGCTTTGCTGAGACCCAACCAAGCCCAGAGGGGAATACGATACCAAATGACGCCTTCAGTAAGCTTTTTCTATGTATCTGAGCTCCTCACACATGCATCTGCATGCCTTGCTTCCCAAAAACAACTGCGCATTAGTGGCGCGAAAATGAGGCTCTGCCTATGATTAGAGAAGGCCCCCAGTGAAAAAGGTGTCCAATACAGTGCCTGCCGGTTATTTAACATAATTCCCAAGAATAAAATAACTCCTCAAAGCTAAAAACTATTAAAAATGCTTATAAATCAATCGTTTTAGCCCAGAAAAATGTCTACCAGTCTTTAAAGCCCTTGTGAAGCCCTTTATTCTTATTTAATAAAAATGGCTTACCGGATCCCATAGGGAAAATGACAGCTTCCAGCATTACCAAGTCTTGTTAGAAATGTGTCATACCTCAAGCAGCAAAAGTCTGCTCACTGTTTCCCCCAACTGAAGTTAATTCCTCTCAACAGTCCTGTGTGGAAACAGCCATCGATTTTAGTAACGGTTGCTAAAATCATTTTCCTCTTACAAACAGAAATCTTCATCTCTTTTCTGTTTCAGAGTAAATAGTACATACCAGCACTATTTTAAAATAACAAACTCTTGATTGAAGAATAAAAACTACATTTAAACACCAAAAAACTCTAAGCCATCTCCGTGGAGATGTTGCCTGTACAACGGCAAAGAGAATGACTGGGGAAGGCGGAGCCTAGGAGGGATCATGTGACCAGCTTTGCTGGGCTCTTTGCCATTTCCTGTTGGGGAAGAGAATATCCCACAAGTAAGGATGACGCCGTGGACCGGACACACCTATGTTGGAGAAACATGTTTTCTTCCCATAAAACTGTAATGGCGTGTTTAGCTTGAGGGACACAAATAACAAAATTTATGGTTACCTGATAAATTAATTTTCTTTCCTGGTATGGAGAGTCAACATATCCATTCTAATTACTAGTGGAAATTCAACTCCTGGCCAGCAGAATAAGGCAAAGAACACCCAACAAGGCTTTAAGTATCCCTCCCCTTCCTATAATCCCCAGTCATTCAGCCGAGGGAATAGGGAAAAAGAAGAGGAACACCAGGGGTATAGAGGTGCCTGAAGTTTAGAAAATAAAAATATAAGCTGTCTTGAAATAGACAAGAGTGGGTCGTGGACTCTTCATGCCAGGAAAGAAAATAATTTATCAGGTAAGCATAAATTTTGTTTTCTTTCCAATGGAATGGAGAGTCTACAAATCCAGTCTATTTACTAGTGAGAGCCAATACCCAAGCTAGAGGACACAGAATGGAAAGGGAGGGAGAAACAAGACAGATGGGCCAAAACTGAGGGCACCACAGCTTGAAGCACTTTCCTCCTAAAGGATTCCTCATCTGAGACAAAAACATAAAATGTCTATTATTGTTCCCAAGAAGGGAACTCTTGTTGACGGAGATAGAGAACTTTTTTCTACGTTCACTTTCCACCCGTGAGATCTGAGAAAGGCCAGGACAATGTCCGTATGAGCCTTTGCTTGTGGTAGAGACGACGCTTGAATCAGTATGTCGTCCAAGTAAGGTACTACTGCAATGCCCCTTGGTCTTAGCACCGCTAGAAGGGACCCTAGTACCTTTGTGAAAATTCTTGGAGCAGTGGCTAATCCGAATGGAAGTGCCACAAACTGGAAATGCTTGTCCAGAAAGGCGAACCTTAGGAACCGATGATGTTCCTTGTGGATAGGAATATGTAGATACGCATCCTTTAAATCCACCGTGGTCATGAATTGACCTTCCTGGATGGTAGGAAGAATTGTCCGAATGGTTTCCATTTTGAACGATGGAACCTTGAGAAATTTGTTTAGGATCTTGAGATCTAAGATTGGTCTGAATGTTCCCTCTTTTTTGGGAACTATGAACAGATTGGAGTAGAATCCCATCCCTTGTTCTCCTAATGGAACAGGATGAATCACTCCCATTTTTAACAAGTCTTCTACACAATGTAAGAATGCCTGTCTTTTTATGTGGTCTGAAGACAATTGAGACCTGTGGAACCTCCCCCTTGGGGGTAGCTCCTTGAATTCCAGAAGATAACCTTGGGAGACTATTTCTAGCGCCCAAGGATCCAGAACATCTCTTGCCCAAGCCTGAGCGAAGAGAGAAAGTCTGCCCCCCACCAGATCCGGTCCCGGATCGGGGGCCAACATCTCATGCTGTCTTGGTAGCAGTGGCAGGTTTCTTGGCCTGCTTACCCTTGTTCCAGCCCTGCATTGGCCTCCAGGCTGGCTTGGTTTGAGAAGTATTACCCTCTTGCTTAGAGGATGTAGAACTTGGGGCTGGTCCGTTTCTGCGAAAGGGACGAAAATTTGGTTTATTTTTAGCCTTAAAAGACCTATCCTGAGGAAGGGCGTGGCCCTTACCCCCAGTGATATCTGAAATAATCTCTTTCAAGTCAGGGCCAAACAGCGTTTTCCCCTTGAAAGGTATGTTAAGCAATTTGTTCTTGGAAGACGCATCCGCTGACCAAGATTTTAGCCAAAGCGCTCTGCGCGCCACAATAGCAAACCCCGAATTTTTCGCCGCTAATCTAGCCAATTGCAAAGTGGCGTCTAAAGTAAAAGAGTTAGCCAATTTAAGAGCATGAATTCTGTCCATAATCTCCTCATAAGAAGAATCTTTATTGAGCGACTTTTCTAGTTCATCGAACCAGAAACACGCTGCTGTAGTGACAGGAACAATGCATGAAATTGGTTGTAGAAGTTAACCTTGCTGAACAAACATCTTTTTAAGCAAACCCTCTAATTTTTTATCCATAGGATCTTTGAAAGCACAACTATCTTCTATAGGGATAGTAGTGCGTTTATTTAGAGTAGAAACCGCCCCCTCGACCTTGGGGACTGTCTGCCATAAGTCCTTTCTGGGGTCGACCATAGGAAACAATTTCTTAAATATAGGGGGAGGGACAAAAGGTATGCCGGGCCTTTCCCATTCTTTGTTTACAATGTCCGCCACCCGCTTGGGTATAGGAAAAGCTTCGGGGGTCCCCGGGACCTCTAGGAACTTGTCCATCTTACATAATTTCTCTGGAATGACCAAATTGTCACAATCATCCAGAGTAGATAACACCTCCTTAAGCAGAGCGCGGAGATGTTCCAATTTAAATTTGAATGTAATCACATCAGGTTCAGCTTGTTGAGAAATTTTCCCTGAATCTGAAATTTCTCCCTCAGACAAAACCTCCCTGGCCCCCTCAGACTGGTGTAGGGGCATGTCAGAACCATTATCATCAGCGTCCTCATGCTCTACGGTATTTTCTAAAACAGAGCAGTCGCGTTTACGCTGATAAGTGGGCATTTTGGCTAAAATGTTTTTGATAGAATTATCCATTGCATAGTAAGGAGTATTGGCGCACTAGATGTACTAGGGGCCTCCTGTGTGGGCAAGACTGGCGTAGACGAAGGAGGGGAAGATGCAGTACCATGCTTACTCCCCTCACTAGAGGAATCATCTTGGGCATCATTTTCTCTAAATTTTGTGTCACATACATCACATCTATTTAAATGAGAAGGAACCTTGGCTTCCTCACATACAGAACATAGTCTATCTGATAGTTCAGACATGTTAAACAGGCATAAACTTGATAACAAAGTACAAAAAACGTTTTAAAATAAAACCGTTACTGTCACTTTAAATTTTAAACTGAACACACTTTATTACTGAATATGTGAAAAAGTATGAAGGAATTGTTCAAAATTCACCAAAATTTCACCACAGTGTCTTAAAGCCTTAAAAGTATTGCACACCAAATTTGAAAGCTTTAACTCTTAAAATAACGGAACCAGAGCCGTTTTTATATTTAACCCCTATACAGTCCCTGGTATCTGCTTTGCTGAGACCCAACCAAGCCCAGAGGGGAATACGATACCAAATGACGCCTTCAGTAAGCTTTTTCTATGTATCTGAGCTCCTCACACATGCATCTGCATGCCTTGCTTCCCAAAAACAACTGCGCATTAGTGGCGCGAAAATGAGGCTCTGCCTATGATTAGAGAAGGCCCCCAGTGAAAAAGGTGTCCAATACAGTGCCTGCCGGTTATTTAACATAATTCCCAAGAATAAAATAACTCCTCAAAGCTAAAAACTATTAAAAATGCTTATAAATCAATCGTTTTAGCCCAGAAAAATGTCTACCAGTCTTTAAAGCCCTTGTGAAGCCCTTTATTCTTATTTAATAAAAATGGCTTACCGGATCCCATAGGGAAAATGACAGCTTCCAGCATTACCAAGTCTTGTTAGAAATGTGTCATACCTCAAGCAGCAAAAGTCTGCTCACTGTTTCCCCCAACTGAAGTTAATTCCTCTCAACAGTCCTGTGTGGAAACAGCCATCGATTTTAGTAACGGTTGCTAAAATCATTTTCCTCTTACAAACAGAAATCTTCATCTCTTTTCTGTTTCAGAGTAAATAGTACATACCAGCACTATTTTAAAATAACAAACTCTTGATTGAAGAATAAAAACTACATTTAAACACCAAAAAACTCTAAGCCATCTCCGTGGAGATGTTGCCTGTACAACGGCAAAGAGAATGACTGGGGAAGGCGGAGCCTAGGAGGGATCATGTGACCAGCTTTGCTGGGCTCTTTGCCATTTCCTGTTGGGGAAGAGAATATCCCACAAGTAAGGATGACGCCGTGGACCGGACACACCTATGTTGGAGAAACATGTTTTCTTCCCATAAAACTGTAATGGCTTGTTTAGCTTGAGGGACACAAATAACAAAATTTATGGTTACCTGATAAATTAATTTTCTTTCCTGGTATGGAGAGTCAACATATCCATTCTAATTACTAGTGGAAATTCAACTCCTGGCCAGCAGAATAAGGCAAAGAACACCCAACAAGGCTTTAAGTATCCCTCCCCTTCCTATAATCCCCAGTCATTCAGCCGAGGGAATAGGGAAAAAGAAGAGGAACACCAGGGGTATAGAGGTGCCTGAAGTTTAGAAAATAAAAATATAAGCTGTCTTGAAATAGACAAGAGTGGGTCGTGGACTCTTCATGCCAGGAAAGAAAATAATTTATCAGGTAAGCATAAATTTTGTTTTCTTTCCAATGGAATGGAGAGTCTACAAATCCAGTCTATTTACTAGTGAGAGCCAATACCCAAGCTAGAGGACACAGAATGGAAAGGGAGGGAGAAACAAGACAGATGGGCCAAAACTGAGGGCACCACAGCTTGAAGCACTTTCCTCCTAAAGGATTCCTCATCTGAGACAAAAACATAAAATGTATAGAATTTTTAAAAAGCATGTAACGAGGATCAAGTGGCTGCACTGCAAATTTGCACCACGAAAGCCTCTTTTTTAAGGCCCAAGAAGAAGAAACAGCCGTCTCAAGAGGCTGTTGTTAACCAGCTGTCTCATAAGCCAACAGAATGACTCCTCAACCAAAAAGAAAGAGTAGTTAACATGGCCTTTTGGAGATAGAATTTCAGAGAACGAAGTACATCCAGGTTGTATAACAGACGTTCCTTTTGAGATGAAGGATTGGACAAAATGAATGAACGACAAGTTCCTGATTAATATTGCGGTCTGAAACCACCTTAGGAAGAAATCCAAATTTGGTATATAAGACTGCCTTATCCGCCTGGAAAATAAGATAAGGGGATCACACTGCAAAGCTGAAAGTTCTGAGACTCTAAGAGCAGAAGAAATAGCCAACAAAAACACAACTTTCCAAGACAACAATTAAAAATCAACAGAATGCATAGGCTGAAACGGAGCTTGTAGCAAAACTCTAAGAACAAGATTAAGACTCCAAGGGCGAGCAACAGGTTTAAACACATGCCTGATTCTGACCAAGGCCTGAACAAAAAGACTGAATGTCCATTAAGCCGGAAAAAATTTTATGTAATAAAACAAAAGGGCAGAAATCTGACCCTTTAGAGAACTGACTGACAAGCCCTACTCCAGACCCTCCTGAAGAAAAGACAAAATATGGGGAACTCTAACCTTACGCCATGGAAAACAGAGATTTTCACCAGTAAAGGTATGTGCACCAAACCTTATGATATATTTTGCAAGTTACCAGCTTACAAGCCTGGATCAAGGTGTCAATAACCCTTTCAGAAAAACCTAGTCTAGACAAGACTAGGTTTTCAATCTCCATCCAGTCAGCTTCAGAGAATCTAGATTTGGATGAATGAAAAGGACCCTGAAGTAGAAGGTCATTCCTCAGCGGTAATCTCCATGGAGAATGGGACAACATCTTCACAGGGTCTGCAAACCAGATTCTGTGAGACCAAACTGGTGCAATTAGAATAACTCTAAGCCAGCTCCTTTTTGATTTGGGCTATCACCCGAGGAAGGAGGGCAAACGGATGAAACAGGTAAATCAGACGAAATCCTATGGAACCACTAGAGTGTCCACCAGAACTTCTTGCGGGTCCCTTTATCTGGGCCCGTATTTGGGAAGTTTGGTATTAGACGAGAAGCCATCAGGTCCAACTCTGGAACCCCCCACCTGAGGGTTAGCATTGAGGATACTTCCGGATGAAGAGTCCACTCCCCTGGGTGAAAAGTCTGCCTGCACAGGTAATCTGCTTCCCAGCTGTCCACATCTGGGATGTGAATGGTCGAAATATGGCAGTTTTGAGACTCCGCCCACAGATGGATGTGAGAAACCTCCTTCATAGCTAAGGAACTCTTTGTTCCTCCCTGATGGTTGATATAAGCAACTGATGTGATGTTGTCCAATTGGAATCTTATAAACCGGACTGAACTCAGTTGTGGCCATGCTATCAGGGCATAGAAGATTGCTCTCAGTTCTAAAATATTTTTTGGGAGGACGGACTCCTCCTGAGTCCAGGTCCCCTGAGCTCTTAAGGAACCCCAAACTGCTCCCCAGCCAGAAAGGCTGACATCCATAGTCACAATCTCCCATGACGGTCTCAAGAAACACGTGCCTTGAGACAGATGATCCTGACAGAGCCACCAGGAGAGAGATTCTCTTGTCAGGTTGTCTAGGACTATCCTTTGAGAGAGGTCAGAGTAGTCTCCGTTCCATTGTCTGAGCATACATAACTGTAGAGGTCTCAGATGGAAGCGAGCAAAAGGAATAATGTCCATGGAGGCCACCATGAGACCAATTACTTCCATAGACCACTGCTCCTTAACAGCAATCCGCCCAATCATATACAAATGGGTTGATTGACACCTTCTGCTAGCGGCAAATCTGCAGGGGGTGGCATTGCACAAGCAGTTCACCAGATGCAGGGCAGACATGATTCGCTATAGTGAATCATGTCCTCGTGGGGTATGATAAACCGTTTGCCCTGAGGAAACCCCTATGACATTGTAGTCATGTAGGGGGTGGCAAAATTTACAGCAGCTAAGGAGGATTTCAAACTGGCGATACGCTAACCTCAAAGGCTGTGTCTGTCTAAGAAGACAAACCTTTTGGAGCTGTGAGTTGGTTTCACGGAAGGGTAAAAAACCTCTTGAATGTCTGTGTAACGGCGAACTAACTCTGCCTAAAGTCTCTATGTACGGACTGTGATTGTCCTATGGCAACACCTACTTGGAGGATAAAAGTTTAATTTTGAACTGACTTATTCAGGACAGTAGTTACATCAGAAGTCCTTATATTATACAGGACATCCTACAGCTCCATACAATATATTCAATTGGAGTATACTGCTGTTTTGTATAAATTGTACTAACTAGCAACATTGTTTTTGACATGGTAACATTTAGACTTGTTTTGGGGACTGCACATAGATCCTACTATACATTTATATTTTCATGGCACAATAAACTATTCCAATATAGTGGTGTTGTCTGAAATAGGTGTTGTACAGAACCCCATAGTCTATTTTACCACAATTGAGCATTGCCTTACCAATGTACATTTAATTTGTGTGCATGTATTCCTACTTTATTTGCAATATACTTGCTTGTGGTTACACTTTATTATAGGAGTAGTGTTATTTACAAACATAGATCCTTATCGATCACTATGATAGCCGATTTGTGCATATATGCATAGCCATCCTCTAGTGGAGGTGTTGTTTTGTTAAGGTATTAAGGGTATTAGCAATTGCTTTTTCACTTTACCTTTGATGTTTAGGTTTACAAAGCACAAATGACTGAGTATTTTTTGGTTCATTTGTCTTGACAAACTCTATGTGGATATCCTGCCTGTATTGTATATGCAAGATCTAAAAAGCACTGTGATAAACCATTTCCTTGGTAAGGTTCATTGAGCCACTTATAATAAAAATGAAGTGCTGAAATCCCTGTCTTGTGTGTAGTCACTTATTCAGTTTCTACCTTCTCTCTCTATAACTTGTGTTTATGTGTTTGTTTGTATGATAAATCTACCCCAGTAACTGACATATTTTAAAGAGTTCCTGCTATGCAACAACTATGCGGCCTTACACACAAGCTGACTAAAAACAGATACTCAGCTGTTATGGTCCTCTCAGAGCCTCTAGGACCTAGAGACTAGGTGTACAAAACAGGCTACTTGTTATCTATATTAACAAATATCGCACCGGGGGTCATATGCAGAACCACCCCATGATGCTAAAATAATTAAAGGGCGCCAGAGGCACTGCCCATGGCAGGAAGCACAGACTGAAGTGCTTACCACTTAGGGATAGATAAAAAATTGCGCCAAAGAGAGTGAAGACAAGCTAATAGCGCGCATTGTGAGCACCGTCATTAAGCTTAACGAAGCATGATTCAATAGGGGCATAATAATAAAAAAAAAAACTTTCTTGAGAACTTGCTCTCACAAAGTACTTAAAACCCAGCCAGTCATTCTGCCGAGGGAACAAGGAAAGTAGAAGAAATATCAGGGTATAAATGGTGCCAGAAGAAAAATTAAATAATAATAGTGAGTCGCGACTTCCGGTGGGCGGCCCTACAAAATTATTGAAAGCTTCATCAGCTCTGAAGAAAATTTCTTGTAACCTCAATTTTTCAGCCATCAGTCCATGCCATCTGCCTCTTCCTTGACAGGCAAGCTGTCCGGGAACACTTTGCAGACAGAGGGAATCCCAGCTCCTCTACCCCATAAGTTCTGTTTGTCTGCTTTTCCCATGCTGCCGTATATTTCAAGCAAGATGGATGCCAGAAGAAGGCATAGGCTAAAGCGGGAAGTTTATAGGCAAGCTGGCTATCACAGTAATTGGACAAGCACACTCCTCTAAACTTGACCGGCTATTTTAGACTTGATGAGGTATTGCGTTGGATTTTAGCCTTGAACATTTTTATTAAGGGAGTGGGGGGAGTTAGTCAGTTTTACCCAAAGACAATCTATCACTAGTTATCATAAATAACACCGTCTGTTATCACAAATATTGTATGAATATACATTTGGACCAATAAGGCCATGGTATAGGTATTACAATCTCTGTACCTGAATCCCACAGTCCTAGCCCTATAGCCAGGGCCCTGCTCTGGTTTGCGAGAGTCCTTCTATTTTTATTTATATTTTTATTTTATGGTTAGAGAGAGTTTTATCATTTTCTATCATATCTCCTATACCATATATATTATGTCAATTGCACACCACATAGAGATTATCACTTGGGCTATCTACTTACACTTGAGCACAGCACATAACATTCTCCCTAAGTAGTAATCACTACCATTCACACACCACTCACAGCAGATCACATGCCACCACTAACACATTTATTTATAATATGCATCAGGTTTAACCTCACATCTTATTTAGTTAAGCACATATTTACACCACATATTTCACCCTCTACCACTACGTTGGTAGATCGCCACAGCATAATTGCACACCACTTTTATTTACATTATTATATCATCACACTTTATTTCACATTTATTTTCTTAAATTCTTATTGCATCATGGCTCACACAATATGATATTTAATCACTAATATATGATCACCAAGTATTAACATTTTTACACAATTACACTTTATATTTTGATATGAATCGAGCACCTAGAAGAGACTAATCACAGTTGTTTAGTCTGTGCTTATAGCTGCAGCTCAGCGCTATGTTCGCGAGTGCAGGCACCCCAGGCGCACATTGGATACAGTGGCCCCTGCAAAGGAGATAGGATCTCCTAAGATCATTAGAGCTGACAGTCACGGTGTGTGAGCGTGGGCTGACCTCTTCATACGCAAGACTGAGGTTGTGCGTACAGCACATGTTGTGCTGACGCTGTTAGGTTAGCCCACCCCATCCACAAACACCTTCACAACCATTGGTTCAAGTTCTCATGTTCCGGGAATAGTCCACACCCATCTACACATACCAATGTTGTCATTGGTGCTAGATTCCACGCCATACAATTAGTTGACACCCATATGTCGAGTCAATACTGTTCACAGCAGTTAAACCCGGACAAATAACGAATACTCACCGAATCAGTGTTCACAGCAGTTAAACCCGGACAAATAACGAACACTCACTAAATCAGTGACAAAACAGACTGATCTATGAGGATCACACACAGAATAGCCTTACACTTAGTGGGGGCAATATATACACCCGCTACTAAGGTCTCAGCAAACAAACTTAGCTATTGTGCAATTTGACATCAGAAAGCAGACACCCAATTAATGAAGGTTTGGGTCTGTATTAATAGTTTGATATCCAGTTTGACAGCTTTGTTTTTTCCTGCCCTGATTGTATGACTAAGTTGCTCATGGTTTTTACATTGTATCAGAATATGGTAAGGCTGACATTGTAGGCTGTATATAAATGTATAGAGTACGATGAATGCAGACTGAATATGTATGGGAAACATATCATTATATTATCAGTTGGTTCAAACAAGCATTTTTTTCTAAAAATATATAATTCTATAGGAAATAGGAGCTCTGTTTTTAACAGTGTTATGTTTATGTTTATCATCACCAATGATGATTTTATCATAATTATATGTACACAGATGATGATTTATGTTATTAGTTTGGTCTGCTGAAGCTTTGGTATTCACACTGAATTATGTTAGGGCTCTAGGTTGCCATACCAACCCTTCAGCAGACAGGTGCTAACACTTAATGACCATTAAGGTTTGAACAATCTGATTGGTTAATCAATTAGTATAGTTTTGTATAAAGCAAGTGTAATCTGAATGTGTTTTAATAATGTTTTAGCCTGAGGAAACAGCTTGTTTTAGCTGAGAAACGCGTCGCTTTTTAATAAAGATTTTTACAGAAATACACTTGCTTTTTGGACACCTTTTATATCATTTGTATGCTGCTAACTCTCTGGCACCTGAGAGTTATCCTGCTATCACCTGGAGGGATCAGTCTACTGGGCGACTGTTTGGTTCCAGTTTGCAGTATATGCACCTGCTGGTGCTTTGGATCTTGTAAGTAAGATTGCTCAGTTTACCACTCACTTGTCTAAACGTTACTGGGCTATGGTTTGCATATTTTGTGTTCACTCAGGAACCTGCTAATCACCACGACCAAGGACCACTATTTAACCCATGAAGTATACCAGTGAGCTGGACCACTGAGAGGCTCCAGACTGCTTCATAAGCACCAATGGGTGCGCCTCCATTGTGAGTATCTAATCGCTACCTTGTGGATTTTATCATCTGTCTTTTGGCTATACTAGGCCATGTTTGGCGCCTCTGTGTTTTATCTTTTTTCAGTTTTACCCAAAGACTAACTTTAAGCCTGAAATACGAAATACTGCAATGTTCAACTGGATATCAAAATATGTAATGGCTACAACCCCAAGTTGTCATTCATTGCCTAGGGTCAGATCCCTTGGTTGACTGTTCTGAGACTCAATATATTGATGGGTATTCATTTTCCGTTAGGATCATTGTTTAACTATTTTTGTTATGATCTACTGTCTATTGTCTCTTGCAATTTGCTGTCATGATATTTTCTGTTTAATCATGGCTTTTTACTCTTTTAAAAGCAACTGGGATTGATGTTTTGTTAGGCCCTAATGTCTATTATTGCCCCATGCTTTTTTAAAAGTTGATGCTCTCTGCTGGCTCATGGCTCCTCCCATGTTCACACTACTGATTGTCCATTATAACCCATATAACATCACCTCACTACATAGACGGCACTGACTACCAACACATAGAGGACTCCCTGTTCTGTGGATACCCTAATATATCCAGATGCCATATGTATTACCTTGTTTTATTTAGTTAAGGTTTTGTTTTTGTTCTCTGTGTTTGTTTGTTAATGTGGTTTGTTTCTCTTAATTAATGCTTAGACCCATTGTAACCTTGGTATGCAGGCTTGGAGCCCCATATCTACACAGATAGTGGACTCACTGCCCTTTAAAACACTCTGCTTAGTGTTATATCTTATTAAATGCCATCTTGATTCTCTTATTATTATCATCAGACATATTATTAGAGAAAGAACAATACCTCAGCGAGTGGTTGTTTGGTATACTCACATCAGCAGGAGCATGCTAAATGTCTTAAAGTTAAAGCCCTGCATACATATAAACTGGGGACTTTGCACTTACTAAAATAGTGGATATACTGTTCATTAGAAACATATTGCTGTGTATTGTACTCCAACTACTGGCAGTTAAATTGTTGCTTATTGGGGGTAACTTGTTTAGTGGTATACTTTCACTGCTATTCAAATAAACACCCCTAATACTGTCCTTGTTAGATATATTTCTGCGGGCACACTGCCCCAGCAAATGATTGTTTGATATATCCCCACCTCTAAGACCCTGACTGACAAGAGCTTGCAAGCAGATATGCCTCATAATGATACGCAATAAATGTACCTACACACATTATGTATTTATCTAGAGACTTGCCTATTTGGAATTCTTTCCCAGTAGGATAATGGTTCATTGACTTTTGGGTCTACTCTAATCTGTTTAGTTTAGTTTTTATATGTTACATTATATTTTGTTTAGTATAGTTAAGAAAAAATTAAATCTGAGAGAGTTCAGGGGACAGAAGAGGAGAAACCATGCTTGTTTTATGGCTAATAACATGTATGGTCACTTCACAGTTCTATTTCTCACCTGTCTTAGAGAATCGCCTATTATTGGTAATGGTATTGCAAGACATTATGCTCTTAATAATAGGTCTTTGGAACCAATTTCTATTATCTCTATACTATGTGTAACTCGTGCTTTTTGTCAAAATATTCTTTAACTGTAACATGAACAGCACTGAATTTTCTGTATGTCACGAATTGTTACCCTGGGTTCTTTTCAATAAAAATAGTTTTAAAAAAATAATAGCGAGTGACCCATAAAAAGAGACACACGGGCGTGGACTTTCCCATA
Organism: Bombina bombina; assembly: GCF_027579735.1. Classification (NCBI taxonomy): domain Eukaryota; kingdom Metazoa; phylum Chordata; class Amphibia; order Anura; family Bombinatoridae; genus Bombina; species Bombina bombina. Next base: position 844,558,836 of record NC_069502.1, on the reverse strand, counting down.
TCCAGAAGAAAAGGAATTTATCTGGTAAGCCTAAATTATGTTTTCCTTCCTAAGATAGGGAGAGTCCACGGCTTCATTCCTTACTGTTGGGAAAACTATACCCAAGCTCCAGAGGACACTGAATGAATAACGAGAGGGAACCAAAATACGAGGCAAACCCTTGTCATGGTTCAGCCTGGAATTGAACCTGTGACCTGTTTATATTTCTGCTGCTGTTCTTTCCCAACCTGTTGTTTTGCCACTATGCCACCAGATGGCTTGATCACAGGATAAGAATATTGTGTTTTTCTGTTTGCTGCAACTTTGGCTCTCTGGCTCCACCTGCTTGCCAGCTGAAACAAATCATTTAATCAGCAGCCTGCTTTATCTGGGATGTTTGTTTGCAATTCTGGGCCTTGACATTAAGAGTTATACTCTGAAAGACTCTCTGCTCCTGTTTCCTATGTGAAATTCAGATTTATTGGATTTCCTGGTTCCTGATTTCTGCTTCAATTACTGACTACTCTTCTGGATAATCCCTTGGCACTGTGTTTCATTTTTGGACTGATTTCCTGGCAATTGATCTTGCCTAAAACTCAATTTCCTAAAGACTGACTCAGGTACTTTTGCTTGCTTGTTTCCTGATACTACAAAGTTCCAATTTGCAGTCCATGCAATTTTCCTGTTTGTTTCTACAAAGTTCCAAATTGCAGTCTATGCAAGTTTCCGGTTTGTTTCTACAAAGTTCCAAATTGCAGTCTATGCAAGTATCCTGTTTGTTTCTACAAAGTTCCAGTTTGCAGTTTATGCAAGTTTCCTTAAAGTACCAGTTTGCAGTTTATGCAAGTTTCCAGTTTGTTACAACTGTGTCCAGTCTACAGCATATGCAAGTATCCTGCTTTTTATTACAAGGCTCTGCATTCCTGAGTGTTATTACACAGTTCCAGTCTACAGCATATGCAAGTATCCTGCTTGTTATTACAAAGCTCTGCTTTCCTGCGTGTTATTACACAGTTTCAGTCTTCAGCATATGCAAGTATCCTGTCTGTTACACAAAGCCCTGCATTCCTGCCTGTTATTATACAGTTCTACAGCATATGCAAGTATCCTGCTTGTTATTACAAAGCTCTGCATTCCTGTCTGTTATTTCACTATTCCAGTCTACAGCATATGCAAGTATCCTGCCTGTTATTACAAAGAACTGTATTCCTGCCTAATACTACAACCTATAGACTTTGTCTTATCTAATTGCATATCTCTGCATTGCTTTATCCTATAAATAAAACAATCTCCTTTATTTCCTAAAACCTTGTACCTGTTTAATTATGCCTAAAAGGAAAGACTCATGCAGACAAAACACAACATTAACCCCAAAACCTGACACCTCTGCACAACAGCCTACTCCTGAACCTGCTCCCTTGCAGAGTATGACAACCCTATTCTGAGGGCACCACAGCCTGTAAAACTTTTCTCCAGAAGGCTACTTCAGCCGAAGCAAACACATAAAACTTGTAAAATCTCTGGTGAGCTGCTGGTGCAACGCTGCCCCCTGCAGATTTGTGGCCAATCGGCCACCAGCAGGGAGGTGTTAATCAACCCGATCGTACTCGATCGGGCTGATTTTCGACAATGTGTGTCCGACTGCTCAGAGCAGGCGGACAGGGTTATGGATCAACGTTTCATAACTGCTGTTTCTGGCAAGCCAGCAACACGAGCCCTCAAGCTCCATCCGGAGCTTGATAAATGGGCCCCATAGGCTCAAACGGAGCCTGTTGCAAAACACAAAGAACTAGACTTAAGCTCCAAGGAGGAGCCCCAGATCTAAACACAGGTCTGATCTTAATCAGAGCCTTAACAAAGGACTGCACATCTGGAAGCTCAGCCAGTCTCTTTTGTAATAGAACCAAAAGGGCCGAAATCTGTCCCCTCAGGGAACTAGCCGATAGACCCTTCTCTAGTCCATCCTGGACAAAAGATAATATCCTGGCCACCTTAACCTTGTGCCAGGAAAACCCACGCTCTTCATAACAATACAAGTAGGTCCTCCACACTTTATGGCAGATACGCAGCATAACTGGTTTACGAGCTTTTATAAGAGTATCAATATCACTCTCAGAAAAACCTCTCTTAGCTAAGACTAAGCGTTTAATCTCCACACAGTAAGCCTCAGATAATCTAGATTTTGATGAACTAAAGGACCTTGTAACAGCAGATCCCTGCAACAAGGTAACCTCCACTGAGTAGATGAGTACACCCCACCAGGTCCACAAACCACGTCCTCCTCTGCCACAACGGAGCAATCAGGATCACTGATGCACACTCCTGCTTGATGCAGGCAACATGTGGATCGCTGACAGCGAACAGTTGTGGGCCTCCACCCATTCAAAGATCCAAGATACTTCCTTCACAGCTAAGGAGCTTCTCGTTCCCCCCTGATGGTTGATGTAGGCAACCAAGGTTATATTATCTTATTGGAATCTGATAAACTGGGACAAACCCAGAAGGGGCCAAGCCTTCAGCGCATTGAAGATTGCCCTCCGTTCCAAGATATTGATCAGAAGGGAGGACTCTTCCTGAGTCCACAGCCCCTGTGCCTTCCTGGCACCCCAAACAGCTCCCCATCCGGACAGGCTTGCATCCGTAGTCACAATCTCCCAGGATGGTCTTAGGAAGCATGTCCCTCAGGACAGATGATCTGGACACAGCCACCAAGAGAGCGATTCTCTCGACAGGCTGTCTAATACAATCTGTAGGAACAGATCTGAATGATCACCATTCCACTGCCTCAGCATACATAGTTGTAGAGGCCTGAGTCGGAATCTGGCAAAGGGAATGATGTCCATGCAGAACACCATGAGACCAATCACCTCCATCCACAGAGGGACTCAAGGAGCTCTGGAGGGCAAGACAAGCCGAAGTTAGCTTGCAACGTCTCAAATTCTGTTAGAAATATCCACATTAATATGGAGTCTATGATAGTACCCAGAAATTCCACTCTGGTACTTGGAAAAAGAGAACTCTTTTCTAAGTTTATCTTCCAACCATGTAATCGAAGACTGAGAAGAGACGCCCAGTGTACTCCTGTAATACGAAAAGACGGTGCCTGCACCAGAATATCGTCTAAGTATGGAGCTACTGCAATACCTTGGGTTCTGGCAACAGCTAGAAGAGCCCCCAGAACCTTCGTAAAGATTCTTGGAGCAGTAGCTAGACCAAATGGAAGTGTAATGAACTGGAAGTGCTGATCCAGAAAAGCAAACCTCAGGAACTGAAAGTGCTCCCTTCAGGTCTATAGTGGTCATAAACTGTCTTTCCTGCAATAGAGGAAGAATGGACTGTACCATCTCCATCTTAAAAGAAGAGGCGCTGAGAAACTTGTTCAAGCACTTCAGGTCCAGAATCAAGTGTCCCCTACTTCTTTGGGACCACGAAAAGGTTTGAATAGAACCCCAAACCTCTTTCTTCGATCGGTACCGGGACAATAACTCCTAGAGAGAATAGGTCCCGAACACACCCTAGAAAGGCTTCCCTCTTTTCTGGTCTTGCAGACAGGTTCGAGAGTAGGAATCTGCCCCTTGGCGGGTAAGATTTGAAGCCTATCTTGTATTCCTGAGACACGACCTCCAGGACCCAAGAATCCTGAACGTCCCAGAACCAAACGTCTGGAAACAGAAACAGTCTGCCCCCTACGCGATCCCATCCAGATCGGGGGCTGCCCGTTCATGCCAATTTGGTATCAGCGGGCTTCTTATTCTGCTTGGATTTATTCCAGGACTGAGCCAGTTTCTAAGTGCTCTTGGACTGCTCTGGCTTAGAAGAGGATTGCTGTCGTTGAGACTTGTCAGAGCGAAAATTAGAGTATTGTCGTCCTTTAGACTTGCCTTTCCATTTAGGCGAATGATCTGAATGATCACATCACAGATAAAAGAATTAGCAATTCTTAGAGCTTTAATTCTGTCCTGAATCTCCTCGAGTGCAAACTCCCTCTCGATAAGTTCCGACAGAGAGTTACACCAATCGGTAGCTGCTCCAGCAACCTGCGGAAACTGCCACTGCCATTTGAAAAAGAAAGCCTGTATGCTGAAACATTTTTCTAAGAAAAGTTTCCATTTTCTTATTCATTGACTCTCTGAACAAAGTACTATTCTCTGATGGGATAGTAGTACATTTAGCAAGCGAGGAAAATTCACCATCCACTTTCAGAATGGAGCCCCACATATCCAGTTGTGAATCCGGTACAACTTCTTAAAAGTAGACAAGGGGGAAAAGGAATATACAATTCTATCCCATTCGTTACTAATAATGTTCACCATCTTAATCGGCACAGGAAAAGTCAGAGGAACCTTCCTGTTCTCATAAACTCTATCTAATTTAGGAATCTTAGGTTCGTCAGGCAGGTAGACAAAACCTCCTTTAATAAGAACCGCAGGTGCTCAATCTTAATTCTAAAGGAAGATTCCTCTGCTGCAGGAGGCTTAGATTCCGAAGACTCCAGCCCAGAAAGTTCCCCCTCTGAGGCCACAGAGGTTAACTCATCGTCGGATAACTGGGACATACTGGCTAAATCCGAAGAATATTTAGATAACTCCGGGTCAGGAGAACTACTTTTAACCTTTCTCTTGCGTATGTTAGAGCGAGGTAAGGCGCTTAGGGCCGCAGACACCGCCGTTTGTAACTGCGCGGCAAAGTCCGCAGGGAGAAGGCCCCCTCCAGATGGAGGATTAGGTGTGCCACGGTGGACTGCGTGTCGAGTGGAAAATGTAGCAAGGGTAGTAATCACATGGGACGCAGAGTCCTGAGATGTTGATGGCTCAGAGGGACTAATAGCGGTAACTTGCTTATCAGTCTTGTCCCCCTTCTTAGACTTTAAGACAGTGTTAAGGCATATGGAACAAAATTGAGCGGCCAGGCAAAACACTCCCCCCTCACAATATAAACAGGCATTATTATTTAGGATAGAAGAGTACCTTCTAGCGTATCGGAGTCCTCCATAGCTTAGCTATATCCCTGAGGAACACAAATTGCAACACTTTCTATATAATAAAAAAAAAACAGCACCTTTATACCCCTAATGGCTGGGGCACTTACCACCTCCAAGACCCAGACAGTTAATATAGGAAACGATCTCCCCAGATGCAGACTGCAGCAGGAACGGAAGAATCGAACATAGACCACACCCAATCACATGGTGTGCAATACAGGATCTCCCCTGCTATTAGAAAAAGTGCCAAAGCTATTAACCCTTTCATGACATAGGCAATTGTTCAAGTTCTGAATGTAAACAAAACCTTGAATTTCAGCTATATGTCTTTTCAACCATAATTTACCCCTTTCACATTAAGTGCACCCACACTAAGTATATATTGTTTTTTAGGGGACAGATATGGATTTGTTTTGGCATCAAATATTTATTTCTCAACTGTTCAGCTATGTCCCATGAGTATAACGATACCCCCCATGTACAGGTCTTCTAAGATTTCTGGAATTTACAAGGCCCAACATAGGGCCTACCCATTTACATAGAAATCTGGCACATTCATTTTCTGGGCTTAAAGGGACACTCAATCAAAATTAAACTTTCATTATTCAGATAGAGCATGCCATTTAAAACAACTTTCCAATTTACTTCCATTAACTAAATGTGTGCAGTCTTTTTATATTTAAACTTTTTGAGTCACCAGCTCCTACTGAGCATGTGCAAGAATAAGTGTGTATGCATTTGTGAATGGATGATGGCTGTCACATGGTACAGGGGGAGTGGAAAAAGACATAACTTTTAAAATTGTCAGAAAAAAAATCTACTACTCATTTGAAGTTCAGACTAAGTGCTATTGCATTATCTTGTTATCTTTCATTTGTTGATTATGCAAATCTACTGTGTTGACTGGTCCTTTAAGTCACCTTTCATACATTATAGCAGCCCAGGAATGAAAATTACCCCATCGTGCCATACCATTTACAAAAGTAGACACCCCACGGTATTCCAAAAGCGCCATGTCACGTCTTTTTGTGAAGCCCCTTAGTCGCAACACCTGGCCAAATGTAGTGGTCATTTTTGTTTTATGCATTTTTTACACAAACACTGCACTTTGGCTGTTTCTGTCATCAACCTTTTATGTTTTGCTGCTATAAAACACACATATTTGTGCTTGTCAATGTCCTACAAGTACAACAGTACCCCCATGTACAGGTTTTATGGGGTTTACAGAAGTTACAGGGCCAGATATGGGGTCTGTCCATTTACATGGAAATTTGGCACATTATTTTTCTGGGCCTATGTTCTCTTTGAAAAAGGGGTAGTGTACAAGCGCTAAGGTAATCCCCAAGCTGTATCCAAACAGAGATCCTAACCAACCTCCAAAAAATATGCACAAGTAGTAAGAAGTGAATACAGCGCCAACAAGAGGCCAAGGGATAAATATACTCACAGAGAGATAAAAGAAGATTATTTAATGAACCATGTTAAAAAGCATCAGTAATAAAAGACTATATATAAAAAATGTAAAAAGCACATATAAATAAAATTACAAATACAGGAATATCTTACAGAAGCGGCTCAAAGGGCCAAAGCTGATAATTACAATAAAAACAGAGGTAATAACAGGTGATCAGTGTGAGTGGTACACCAGAATAAGAGTGTACACTGTGTGCAGAATTATTAGGCAAATTAGTATTTTGACCACATCATCCTCTTTATACATGTTGTCTTACTCCAAGCTGTATAGGCTCGAAAGCCTACTACCAATTAAGCATATTAGGTGATGTGCATCTCTGTAATGTGAAGGGGTGTGGTCTAATGACATCAACACCCTATATCAGGTGTGCATAATTATTAGGCAACTTCCTTTCCTTTGGCAAAATGGGTCAAAAGAAGGACTTGACAGGCTCAGAAAAGTCAAAAATAGTGAGATATCTTGCAGAGGGATGCAGCACTCTTAAAATTGCAAAGCTTCTGAAGCGAACAATCAAGCGTTTCATTCAAAATAGTCAACAGGGTCGCAAGAAGCGTGTGGAAAAACCAAGGCGCAAAATAACTGCCCATGAACTGAGAAAAGTCAAGCGTGCAGCTGCCAAGATGCCACTTGCCACCAGTTTGGCCATATTTCAGAGCTGCAACATTACTGGAGTGCCCAAAAGCACAAGGTGTGCAATACTCAGAGACATGGCCAAGGTAAGAAAGGCTGAAAGATGACCACCACTGAACAAGACACACAAGCTGAAACGTCAAGACTGGGCCAAGAAATATCTCAAGACTGATTTTTCTAAGGTTTTATGGACTGATGAAATGAGAGTGAGTCTTGATGGGCCAGATGGATGGGCCCGTGGCTGGATTGGTAAAGGGCAGAGAGCTCCAGTCCGACTCAGACGCCAGCAAGGTGGAGGTGGAGTACTGGTTTGGGCTGGTATCATCAAAGATGAGCTTGTGGGGCCTTTTCGGGTTGAGGATGGAGTCAAGCTCAACTCCCAGTCCTACTGCCAGTTTCTGGAAGACACCTTCTTCAAGCAGTGGTACAGGAAGAAGTCTGCATCCTTCAAGAAAAACATGATTTTCATGCAGGACAATGCTCCATCACATGCGTCCAAGTACTCCACAGCGTGGCTGGCAAGAAAGGGTATAAAAGAAGAAAATCTAATGACATGGCCTCCTTGTTCACCTGATCTGATCCCCATTGAGAACCTGTGGTCCATCATCAAATGTGAGATTTACAAGGAGGGAAAACAGTACGCCTCTCTGAACAATGTCTGGGAGGCTGTGGTTGCTGCTGCACGCAATGTTGATGGTGAACAGATCAAAACACTGACAGAATCCATGGATGGCAGGCTTTTGAGTGTCCTTGCAAAGAAAGGTGGCTATATTGGTCACTGATTTGTTTTTGTTTTGTTTTTGAATGTCAGAAATGTATATTTGTGAATGTTGAGATGTTATATTGGTTTCACTGGTAAAAATAAATAATTGAAATGGGTATATATTTGTTTTTTGTTAAGGTGCCTAATAATTATGCACAGTAATAGTCACCTGCACACACAGATATCCCCCTAAAATAGCTAAAACTAAAAACAAACTAAAAACTACTTCCAAAACTATTCAGCTTTGATATTAATGAGTTTTTTGGGTTCATTGAGAACATGGTTGTTGTTCAATAATAAAATTAATCCTCAAAAATACAACTTGCCTAATAATTCGGCACTCCCTGTAGCTCCCTCCACCTTAGGGACCGTCTGCCACGAGTCCCGCATGGTGTCAGATATGGGAAACATTTTGTTAAAAGTAGGAGGGAGAGCGAACGGTATACCTGGTCTATCCCACTCCTTAGTAACAATGTCCGCAATCCTCTTAGGGATTGGAAAAACATCAGTGTAAATAGGAACCTCTAGGTATGTGTCCATTTTACAAAATTTCTCTGGAACAACAATAGGGTCACAATCATCTAGAGTCGCTAACACCTCCCTGAGCAACAAGCGGAGGTGTTCAAGCTTAAATTTAAAGGCCGTCATGTCAGAGTCTGTCTGAGGGAACGTCTTTCCTGAGTCAGAAATCTCTCCCTCAGACAGCAAATCCCTCACCCCTACTTCAGAACATTGTGAGGGTACATCGGATACGGCTACTAAAGCGTCAGAGGGCTCAGCATTTGATCTTAACCCAGAGCTACTGTGCTTCCCTTGTAAACTAGGCAGTTTAGATAAAACCTCTGTGAGGGTAGAATTCATAACTGCGGCCATGTCTTGCAAGGTAAAAGAATTAGACGCACTAGAGGTACTTGGCGTCACTTGTTTGGGCGTTACTGGTTGTGACACTTGGGGAGAACTAGATGGCATAACCTCATTTCTTTCAGTCTGAGAATCACCTAGCGCCTCACTTTTATAAGTCAAAATATGCTGTTTGCAATTTATAGACATATCAGAATGTGGGACACATTCTAAGAGGGGATTCTACCATGGCTTCTACACATATTGAACAAGGAGTTTCCTCAATGCCAGACATGTTGAACAGGCTAGTAATGTGACAAACAAGCTTGGAAAACACTTTATTCAAAGAAAAAACAATTTTAAAAAACGGTACTGTGCCTTTAAGAGAAAAAAGCATACACGTTCTGCAAAACTGCTTAAAAATGCATTAAACTTTCCAAATTTTTTACAGCAGATTCAACAAGCTTTAGTAAGATTGCACCACAAGCAAATGAAAGATTTAACCCCTTAACATAGAAACCGGAATGACAAAGTGTAAAAAAAAACGGGAAAACACTGTCAGCACCTTGCCACAGCTCTGCTGTGGCGCCTACCTGCCCTTAGGGATTAGATTTGTGGGGTAAAAGCTTTGTTTTGGCCCAAAAGATGTACCAGGACCCTCCGGTGTTGTAGCTTGCTGCTTGACAATGCAAAACAACGGCGCATCTGAGGCGCAAAATTAGGCCCCTCCCACCTCACTCGATGTTTCTGGGGCCTTAAAGAAACACACTTAAGTGTTTCAAATAGCCATGTAGGTTCTAAAACCCTAAATAAGTCAAATGAAACCTCATAATAATGTCCCACAAAAACGTTCTCCATAGAACTCTCAGTATAAATAAAAACGTTTGCCCTTTTTCATCAGAAATAAGTGTCAACCAGAAATTAAATTAGCCCTTATGCAAGCTAGTAATACCACTACAAGTCTATGATTACAGCTTACCCTTACCCTCATGGGGATACTGTGAGCCTTTCTGAAATACTACAGTCTTTCCAGAAAAAAATGACTGAACATACCTCATTGCTGCATAGCATGAACACCGTTCCTCACACTGAAGTTTTCCTGTACTCCTCAGCCTCTGTGGGAACAGCAGTGGATCTTAGTCACAAATGCTAAGATCATCATACTCCAGGCAGAAATCTTCATCCATTTTCTGCTTTAGAGTACACACCGGTACCATTTAAAAATAATAAACTCTTGCTTGAAGAAAATAAAACTAACATTTTATCACCTCAATCACTTTACCCTTCCTCTTGCTTAGAGCCGGCAAAGAGAATGACTGGGGGGTGGAGTTAAGGGAGGAGCTATATAGACAGCTCTGCTGTGGGTGCTCTCTTTGCCACTTCCTGTAGGGAAGGAGAATATCCCACAAGTAATGGATGAAACCGTGGACTCTGTACATCTTGCAAAAGAAAACATGAATATCTGGAAGATTTGCAATCTTCTTGTGTAACAGAACTGAAAAAGCTGAAATCTGATCCTTTAAAGAACTGCAGATAAACCCTTATCTAAACCATCTTGCAAAATCTTAGGAATTCTAAAAGAATGCAAGGAAAAAAACATAATCCGTACACCAATAAATAATCCTCCAAATATTATACGAGCCTGTATCAGAGCCTCAATAACAAAATAACAAAATTACAGAACCCTATCTGCTTAAGAATCATTTGTTCAATCTTGGCGCCATAAAGCTTAGAGATTTAGGTGGAAAAACGGACCTTGAAACAGAAGGTCTGTATGCAGAGGAAGTGCCCAAGGAGGACAACTGGACATCTGAACCATATCTGCATACCAAACTCTGCAAAACCAAGCTCGAGAAATTAGAATCACTGATGCTTTCTCTTGTCTGATTCCGGAAATCACCCAGGGGGAAAAAAAAGGTGGAAAAACATAATTTATGTAAGAACTTACCTGATAAATTCATTTCTTTCATATTGGCAAGAGTCCATGAGCTAGTGACATATGGGATATACAATCCTACCAGGAGGGGCAAAGTTTCCCAAACCTCAAAATGCCTATAAATACACCCCTCACCACACCCACAATTCAGTTTAATGAATAACCATGCAGTGGGGTGATAAAGAAAGGAGTAGAAAGCATCAACAAAGGAAATTTGGAAATAATTGTGCTTTATACAAAAAAATCATAACCACCATAAAAAGGGTGGGCCTCATGGACTCTTGCCAATATGAAAGAAATGAATTTATCAGGTAAGTTCTTACATAAATTATGTTTTCTTTCATGTAATTGGCAAGAGTCCATGAGCTAGTGACATATGGGATATCAATACCCAAGATGTGGATCTTCCACTCAAGAGTCACTAGAGAGGGAGGGAATAAAAATAAAAACAGCCATATTCCGCTGAAAAAATTAATCCAGAACCCAAAAAAATAAGTTTATTTTCATTTTGAAAGAAAAAAACTTAAATCAAAAGCAGAAGAATCAAACTGAAACAGCTGCCTGAAGAATTTTTCTACCAAAAACTGCTTCCAAAGAAGCAAATACATCAAAACGGTAGAATTTAGTAAATGTATGCAAAGAGGACCAAGTTGCCGCTTTGCAAATCTGATCAACTGAAGCTTCATTCTTAAAAGCCCATGAAGTGGAGACTGATCTAGTAGAATGAGCTGTAATTCTCTGAGGCGGGGCCTGACCCGACTCCAAATAAGCTTGATGAATGAAAAGTTTCAACCAAGAAGCCAAGGAAATAGCAGAAGCCTTCTGACCTTTCCTAGGACCAGAAAATAAAACAAATAGACTGGAAGTCTTCCTGAAATTTTTAGTAGCTTCCACATAATATTTCAAAGCTCTTACCACATCCAAAGAATGTAAGGATCTCTCCAAAGAATTCTTAGGATTAGGACATAAGGAAGGAACAACAATTTCTCTACTAATGTTGTTAGAATTCACAACTTTAGGTAAAAATTGAAAAGAAGTCCGCAAAACTGCCTTATCCTGATGAAAAATCAGAAAAGGAGACTCACAAGAAAGAGCAGATAACTCAGAAACTCTTCTAGCAGAAGAGATGGCCAAAAGAAACAACACTTTCCAAGAAAGTAGTTTAATGTCCAAAGAATGCATAGGTTCAAATGGAGGAGCCTGTAAAGCCTTCAGAACCAAATTAAGACTCCAAGGAGGAGAAAACAATTTAGAACTTACCTGATAAATTCATTTCTTTCATATTAGCAAGAGTCCATGAGCTAGTGACGTATGGGATATACATTCCTACCAGGAGGGGCAAAGTTTCCCAAACCTCAAAATGCCTATAAATACACCCCTCACCACACCCACAATTCAGTTTAACGAATAGCCAAGAAGTGAGGTGATAAGAAAGGAGCGAAAGCATCAAAAATAAGGAATTGGAATAATTGTGCTTTATACAAAAAAATCATAACCACCACAAAAAGGGTGGGTCTCATGGACTCTTGCTAATATGAAAGAAATGAATTTATCAGGTAAGTTCTTACATAAATTATGTTTCCTTCATGTAATTAGCAAGAGTCCATGAGCTAGTGACATATGGGATAGCAGATACCCAAGATGTGGAACTTCCACGCAAGAGTCACTAGAGAGGGAGGGATAAAATAAAGACAGCCAATTCCGCTGAAAAAATAATCCACAACCCAAATCAAAAGTTTTAATCTTAATAATGAAAAAAACTGAAATCATAAGCAGAAGAATCAAACTGAAACAGCTGCCTGAAGTACTTTTCTACGAAAAACTGGTCTGAAGGAATTCTCCTTCTTTGGTACAATGAATAGATTTGAGTAAAACCCCAGACCCTGTTCCAGAACTGGAACTGGCACAATTACCCCAGCCAACTCTAGATCTGAAACACATTTCAGAAATGCCTGAGCCTTCACTGGGTTTACTGGAATGCGAGAGAGAAAAAAATCTTCTCACAGGTGGTCTTACCTTGAAACCTATTCTGTACCCTTGAGAAACAATGTTCTGAATCCAAAGACTGTGAATCGAATTGATCCAAATATCTTTGAAAAATCGTAACCTGCCCCCTACCAGCTGTGCTGGAATGAGGGCCGCACCTTCATGCGGATTTGGGAGCTGGTTTTGACTTTCTAAAAGGCTTGGATTTATTCCAGACTGGAGAAGGTTTCTGACGAAAGGAACGAAAACGATTAGCAGCCCTGTATTTACCTTTAGATTTTTTGTCCTGAGGCAAAAAGGTTCCTTTCCCCCCCCCAGTAACAGTTGAAATAATAGAATCCAACTGTGAACCAAATAATTTATTACCTTGGAAAGAAAGAGAAAGCAATGTTGACTTAGAAGTCATATCTGCATTCCAAGATTTAAGCCATAAAGCTCTTCTAGCTAAAATAGCTAAAGACATATACCTGACATCAATTCTAATGATATAAAAAAATGGCAATCACAAATAAAGTTATTAGCATGTTGAAGAAGTTTAACAATGCTATAAGCATTATGGTCTGACACTTGTTGAGCTAAAGCCTCCAACCAGAAAGTGGAAGCTGCAGCAACATCAGCCAAAGAAATAGCAGGTCTAAGAAGATTACCTGAACATAAATAAGCTCTCCTTAGAAAGGATTCAAGCTTCCTATCTAAAGGATCCTTAAAGGCAGTACTATCCGCCGTAGGAATAGTAGTACGTTTAGCAAGAGTAGAAATAGCCCCATCAACTTTAGGGATTTTGTCCCAAAACTCTAATCTATCAGATGGCACAGGGTACAATTTCTTAAACCTTTGAGAAGGAGTAAATGAATTACCCAGACTATTCCATTCCCTAGAAATTACTTCTGAAATAGCATCAGGAACTGGAAAAACTTCTGGAATAACTACATGAGGTTTGAAAACCGAATTTAAACGCTTAGTAGATTTAGTATCAAGAGGACTAGAATCCTCCATTTCTAATGCAATCAACACCTCTTTAAGTAAAGAACGAATAAACTCCATCTTAAATAAATATGAAGATTTATCAGTGTCAATATCTGAGGCAGAATCTTCTGAACCAGATAGATCCTCATCAGAAACAGATAAGTCAGAATGATGACGGTCACTTAAAAATTCATCTGAAATATGAGAAGTTTTAAAAGACCTTTTACGTTTACTGGAAGGAGGAATAACAGACAGAGCCATCCTAATAGATTTAGAAACAAATTCTTTTACATTAACAGGGACATCCTGAACATTAGATGTTGAAGGAACAACAACAGGTAATGGATTATTACTAATGGAAACACAATCTGCATTAGAAAAATTATCATGACAGTTATCACAAACAACAGCCGGAGGAACAGTTACCAAAAGTTTACAACAGATGCACTTAACTTTGGTAGAACCAGCATCAGGCAGCGTCTTTCCAGAAGTAGATTCTGATCCAGGGTCAGGTTGAGACATCTTGCAATATGTAATAGAAAAAACAACATATAAAGCAAAATTATCAAATTCCTTAAATGACAGTTTCAGGAATGGGAAAAAAATGCCAAATGAACAAGCCTCTAGCAACCAGAAGCAATGAAAAAAAAAGGTGGAGACAAGAATGACGCCCACATTTTTTGGCGCCAAGTACAACGCCCATATTTTTTGGCGCCAAGTATGACGCCACATCCTGTGACGCCGAAAAAAACGACGCCCACAATTTTAGCGCAAAAAAATGTCTGAACACATATACGTCAAAAAATGACGCAATCATGAAGAAACTTCCGGCGTCAATTAGGGCGCCGGAAATGACAATATTTTTGCGCCAAAAAAGTCTGCGCCACCAAGAATGACGCAATAAATTGTAGCATTTTCAGCCCCCGCGAACCTAACAGCCCACAGGGGAAAAAGTCCATTGAAAATTTTGTAAGGTAAAAAAAAAATATTTAATCATATGCATTATCCCAAATAATGAAACGGACTGTCTGAAATAAGGAATACTGATTATCCTGAATCATGGCAAATATAAGTTTAAACACATATATTTAGAACTTTACAAATAAAGTGCCCAACCATAGCTTTAGAGTGTCATAATAAAATAAGACTTACTTACCCTAAGACACTCATCTACATATAGTAGATAGCCAAACCAGTACTGAAACGAGAATCAGTAGAGGTAATGGTATATAAGAGTATATCGTCGATCTGAAAAGGGAGGTAGGAAAAGAAATCTCTACGACCGATAACAGAGAACCTATGAAATAGATCCCCTAGAGGAAGACCATTGTATTCAAATAGGCAATACTTTCTTCACATCCCTCTGACATTCACTGCACTCTGAGAGGAAACCGGGCTCCAGCCTGCTGCGAAGCGCATATCAACGTAGAATCTAGCACAAACTTACTTCACCACCTCCATGGGAGGCAAAGTTTGTAAAACTGAATTGTGGGTGTGGTGAGGGGTGTATGTATAGGCATTTTGAGGTTTGGGAAACTTTGCCCCTCCTGGTAGGAATGTATATCCCATACGTCACTAGCTCATGGACTCTTGCTAATTACATGAAAGAAATTGACTTAATGACAAGCTTAATACGAATTAAAGCCTGTACAAAACAGTGTATATCAGGAAGTATAGCAATCTTTCTGTGAAATTAAACAGAAAGAGCAGAGATTTGTCCTTTCAAGGAACTTGCAGACAAACCCTTATCCAAACCATCCTGAAGAAACTGTAAAATTCTAGGAATTCTAAAAGAATGCCAGGAGAATTTATGAGAAGAACACCATGAAATGTAAGTCTTCCAAATTCTATAATAAATCTTTCTAGAAATATTTACGAGCTTGTAACATAGTATTAATCACTGAGTCAGAGAAACCTCTATGACTTCGAACTAAGCGTTCAATTTCCATACCTTCAAAAACAGACCTTGAGATAGTAGGTCCGGCTGTAACGGAAGTGGCCAAGGCGGGCAACTGGACATACGAACCAGATCCGCATACCAAAACCTGTGTGGCCATGCTGGAGCCACCAGCAACACAAAAGACTGTTCCATGATGATTTTAGAGATCACTCTTGGAAGAAGAACTAGAGGCGGGAAGATGTAAGCAGGATGATAACACCAAGGAAGTGTCAACGCATCCACTGCTTCCGCCTGAACATCCCTGGACCTGGATAGATATCTGGGAAGTTTCTTGTTTAGATGAGAGGCCATGAGATCTATCTCTGGAAGACCCCACATCTGAACAATCTGAGAAAACACATCTGGATGGAGAGACCACTCCCTTGGATGTAAAGTCTGGCGGCTGAGATAATCCGCCTCCCAATTGTCTACACCTAAGATATGCACCGCAGAGATTAGACAGGAGCTGGATTCCGCCGAAGCAAGTATCCGAGATACTTCTTTCATAGCTTGGGGACTGTGAGTCCCACCCTGATGATTGACATAAGCCACAGTTGTGA
The DNA here is from genome assembly GCF_027579735.1 of Bombina bombina. Lineage (NCBI taxonomy): Eukaryota > Metazoa > Chordata > Amphibia > Anura > Bombinatoridae > Bombina > Bombina bombina. The sequence continues at coordinate 844,542,782 of NC_069502.1, read as the reverse complement.
TATTGTCTGTCTGAAAACAAATGAACGGTTCTCTCTTTAGCAGAGGCCAGAACTGAAGAGCCCTGAGAATTGCACGGAGTTCTAAAATATTTATTGGTAATCTCGCCTCTTGAGATTTCCAAACCCCTTGTGCTGTCAGAGATCCCCAAACAGCTCCCCAACCTGAAAGACTTGCATCTGTTGAGATCACAGTCCAGGTTGGCCGAACAAAAGAAGCCACTTGAACCAAACGATGGTGATCTATCCACCATGTCAGAGAGTGTCGTACATTGAGATTCAAGGATATTAATTGTGATATCTTTGTATAATCCCTGCACCATTGATTCAGCATACAAAGCTGTAGAGGTCTCATGTGAAAACGAGCAAAGGGGATCGCGTCCGATGCTGCAGTCATGAGACCTAAAACTTCCATGCACATAGCCACTGAAGGGAATGACTGAGACTGAAGGTGCCGGCATGCTGCGACCAATTTTAAACGTCTCTTGTCTGTCAGAGACAGAGTCATGGACACTGAATCTATCTGGAAGCCTAAAAAGGTGACCCTTGTCTGAGGAATCAAGAAACTTTTTGGTAAATTGATCCTCCAACCATGTTTCCGAAGAAACAACACCAGTTGATTCGTGTGAGATTCTGCAGTACGTAAAGACTGAGCTAGTACCAAGATATCGTCCAAATAAGGAAACACCACAATACCCTGTTCTCTGATTACAGATAGTAGGGCACCCAGAACCTTTGAAAAGATTCTTGGAGCTGTTGCTAGGCCAAATGAAAGAGCAACAAATTGGTAATGCTTGTCTAGAAAAAGAGAATCTCAGAAACTGATAGTGTTCTGGATGAATCGGAATATGAAGGTATGCATCCTGCAAGTCTATTGTGGACATATAATGTCCTCGCTGAACAAAAGGCAGAATAGTCCTTATAGTCACCATCTTGAAAGTTGGTACTCTTACATAACGATTCAAAATTTTTAGATCCAGAACTGGTCTGAATAAATTTTCTTTCTTTGGTACAATGAATAGGTTTGAATAAAACCCCAAACCTTGTTCCTGAGGAGGAACTGGCATGATTACCCCTGAAGACTCCAGGTCTGAAACACACTTCAGAAAAGCCTGAGCTTTTACTGGATTTACAGGGATGCGTGAGAGAAAAAAATCTTCTCACAGGAGGTCTTACTCTGAATCCTATTCGATACCCTTGAGAGACAATGCTCTGAATCCAATGATTTTGGACAGATTTTATCCAAAAATCCTTGAAAAACCTTAATCTGCCCCCTACCAGCTGAGCTGGAATGAGGGCCGCACCTTCATCCTTATTCTGATGAACGAAAACGGTTAGAAGCCTTAGATTTACCCTTAGGTTTTTTATCCTGAGGCAAAAAAACTCCTTTTCCCCCAGTGATAGTTGAAATAATAGAATCCAACTGAGAACCAAATAAATTATTACCTTGGAAAGAAAGAGATAGTAATCTAGATTTAGATGTCATATCAGCATTCCAAGACTTAAGCCACAAAGCTCTTCTAGCTAATACAGCTAAAGACATGGATCTAACATCAATTTTGATATCATCAAAAATGGCATCACAAATAAAATGATTAGCATGTTGCAGTAAGCGAATAACGCTAGATATGTCAGAATCCAATTCATGTTGCGCTAAATTTTCCAACCAGAAAGTTGATGCAGCTGCAACATCAGCCAAAGAAATAGCAGGTCTAAGAAGATGACCTGAATATAAATAGGCCTTCCTTAGATAAGATTCAAGCTTCCTATCTAAAGGATCCTTAAAGGAAGTGCTATCTTCCATAGGAATAGTGGTACGTTTAGCAAGAGTAGAAATAGCCCCATCAACTTTGGGGATTTTTTCCCAAAACTCTATAGATTTTGCTGGTAAAGGATACAATTTTTTTTAAACCTTGAAGAAGGAATAAAAGAAGTACCTGGCTTATTCCATTCCCTAGAAATCATATCAGAAATAGCCTCAGGAATGGGAAAAAACCCCTGGAGAAACCACAGGAGGTTTAAAAACAGCATTTAAACGTTTATTAGACTGAACGTCAAGAGGACTGGTTACCTCAATATCCAAAGTAATTAACACTTCTTTTAATAAAGAACGCATATACTCTATTTTAAATAAATAAGTAGATTTGTCAGTGTCAATGTCTGAGGAAGGATCTTCTGAATTAGATAGAAGAGGATAAATTATTATGTTGTTGGTCATTTGAAATTTCCTCAGCTAAATGAGAAGTTTTAAAAGACCTTTTACGTTTATTAGAAGGTGGAAATGCAGACAAAGCCTTCATAATAGAATCAGAAACAAATTCTTTAAAATTTACAGGTATATCATGCACATTAGAAGTTGAAGGAACTGCAACTGGCAATGTACTATTACTGATGGAAACATTATCTGCATGTAAAAGTTTATCATGACAACTATTACAAATGACATTCGGTGGAATAATTTCTACAATTTTACAACAAATGCACTTAGCTTTGGTAGAACCGATGTCAGGCAGCAATGTTCCAGCAGAAACTTCTGAGGCAGGATCAGATTGGGACATCTTGCACAATGTAAGAGAAAAAACAACATATAAAGCAAAATTATCTATTTCCTTATATGACAGTTTCAGGAATGGGAAAAAATGCAATAGCATAGGCCTCTGATAGCAAAAAGCAAGAGGCACACATACAAGGGGTATTGAAATAATGAAAAGTTTGGCGCCAAGTATGACGCACAACGTAACGTAAACTCTTTTTGGCGCCAAAAATAACCGGAAATGACACACTTGCATCACTAATGACGCCGCCGTGTGAAAGGTCTCGGCGTCACGTATGACGCCGGAAATGACGAAGTTGCGTCATAAACGTATTTTTTTCACGCCAAAAATTTCTCGCGCCAAGAATGATGCAATAAAGTTTAGCATTTGACGCATCCGCGGGCCTAATACCCGCAATTGCAAGAAATAGTCAATTGAAAAAAAACTAAACGCCAGGTAAGAAAAAAATTTCTTAAAATGTTTACATTCCTCAAATATGAAACCGACAGTCTGCAGAAGGAAATACATGAACCTGACTCATGGCAAATATAAGTACAATACATATATTTAGAACTTTATATAAATGCATAAAGTGCCAAACCATAGCTGAGAGTGTCTTAAGTAATGAAAACATACTTACCAAAAGACACCCATCCACATATAGCAGATAGCTAAACCAGTACTAAAACAGTTATTAGTAGAGGTAATGGTAAATTGAGAGTATATCGTCGATCTGAAAAGGGAGGTAGGAGATGAATCTCTACGACCGATAACAGAGAACCTATGAAATAGACCCCCGTTAGGGAAATCATTGTATTCAAATAAGTGATACTCCCTTCACGTCCCTCTGACATTCGCTGTACTCTGAGAAGAATCAGGCTTCAACAATGCTGTGAAGCGCATATCAACGTAGAAATCTTAGCACAAACTTACTTCACCACCTCCGTAGGAGGCAAAGTTTGTAAAACTGAATTGTGGGTGTGGTGAGGGGTGTATTTATAGGCATTTTGAGTTTTGGGTAACTTTGCCCCTCCTGGTAGGATTGTATATCCCATATGTCACTAGCTCATGGACTCTTTCCAATTACATGAAAGAAAATATAAGCTAGTTGAAATGACCATGGAAATAACAGAGCATCAACAAAAACTGCTTGCGGATCCCTGGACCTCGTACAATACCTGGGAAAATCGTGATTCATCTGAGAGGCCATCAGATTTATTTCTGGGAGGACCTAAAGATCTATTTTATGATTGAAAACATCCATATGAAGAGACCACTCTCTTATCTTATAATAAATCTTATAATAAATCTTCATGGTTAGAGGCTTACAAGTCTGTATCAGAGTCTCAATAACAAAATAACAGAACCCTATCTGCTTAAGAATGATTAGTTCAATCTCCACGCCATCAAGTGCATGCAAGGACTAGCAACTGTGAAAATCTAATTCCAAGTTGTCCACACCAGGAATATGAACAGCAGAAATTTGATAATTGATTTCTGCCCAAAAAAGAATTTGCGATACTTCCCTCAAGGATAGGGAACTGTGAGTTCCCCCTTGATAACTGACATATGCTACTGCTGTAACATTGTGTGAAACTGGAGATGACCCCCTTTTCAACTCTGAAGGGCTCTACAAATTGCACAGTTCTAAAACATTTATAGGAAACCTTGACTTGCAAGGAAACCAAACCCCTTGCTCTCTTTAAGACACCCAGATGGCCTACCAACTTGAAAGACGTGCATCTGTAGGGATCATAGACCAAATAAAATGAACAAAAGAAGCCCCCTGCATAAGAAGCTGATGATTAAGTCACTAAAACAGAGACTGACTTGTTCTGAAACCTAGATGAGTCATTTAAGCTAGCTGAGCATGATCTCTGCACCAATCTCAAAGCATACAAAGCTGGAGAGGCCTCTTGTGGAAAGAAGCAAACAAAATAGCATCCAAAGCTACAATAACAAGACCTAACACCTTCATGCAAAGAGCAACTGAGGGAAAAGAAAGAGACTGGATGTTTAGACAGGTGGACACTAACTTCATCCTCCAAAGATCTGTCAAGTAAAGTCTCCTGGAAACTGAATCTATCTGAAACCCAGAAAAACAACCTTTATCGGAGGAACCACCGAACTCTTTGGAAAATTGATTTTTCAACCTGCTGGTGTGAGATTCTGCTAAATGAAAAGATAGAGCTTGAACCAAGATATCATCCAGGTAACGAAACACTACAATACCTTGAGCTCTCATAACAGACAAAAGGGTACCCAGGACCTTGGAGAATATTCTGGGAGTTGAAGCCAAACCAAATGGTAGAGTAACAAATTGAAAATGCTTTTCTAAAAAAGCAAACCTTATAAACTGATGATATTCCTTGTGAATATGAACATGAACGTATGCATCCTTTAAATCTATTGTGAACATAAACTGACATTGCTGAACAAAAGGCAGAATAGTCTGAATAGTCTCCATTTTGAAAATAGAGACTCTGAGCCTTTAGTTTCAGAGTTATTTTGAAAGTACCCTCCTTCTTTGGAACAATGACGACGTCGGAATAAAACCCCATTATCTGCTCCAACAAAGAAACATGAACATTTACTTCCATATATTCTAGATTTGAAACTCACTGAAAAAAGGCCTGAGCCTTCAATGGATTTCTCAGAACATTGAACATAAAAAAAATCCCCTGGGTGGCCTTGTTCTGAAACCTATTCGAAAATCCTGAGAGACTATATTCATAACCAAGGGATCCTCAACAGACAGAAACCAATCTTCCTAAAAAAAGCATAACATGCCCCCTACCAGAGACTCTAGATCAGAGGCTGCACCTTCATGCAAACTTGGATGAGGGAGTGGATTTCTTCGACTGCTTAGATTTTTGCAGTTAGAACTTGCCTTCCAGACAGAGCCGTGCTTCTGAGTAGAGGAACGTGGCCGTCTTGTCCTGAGGAAGAAAATCTTCTTTACCTCCAGTCACAGAAGTGATAATAGAATCAAAGCCAAAATCAAATAACATCTTTACCTGAAAAGAAAAAGATAAAACCTTCAGTTTGGAAATTATTTCAGCAGACCAAGACTTTAAAGTCCTTCTAAAAAGTACTGCCAAATAAATACTTTTATCATTAATCTTAATCATGTAAAAAATAGCATTGCAAATAATAAGCATTAGCAGATTTGAAACTCCAAAATGTTTTAAAAAAAAAATCACTAGCAGATTTATCAGAAAACTGCCCAGAAAGAAAGAAAGCTGCAGCCAATTCAAATATAGAAACTGCTGCTCTAAAAAGATAACCTTCTTGCTGAAAAAGCTCTATGTTAGAATTCTAACTTCCTATTTAAAGGGTCTTTAAAGGAAGAACTATCTTCCAAAAGAATAGCAGCACATTTAGCCAAAGTAAAAATGGCCCCATCCACTTTGGGATTAGTTTTCCAAAGCTCAATATTAGAAGCTGGTAAAAAATACATTTTCTTAAACCTTGCAGAAGTATTAAAAGGAATACCTGTCTTAACACAATCTCTGGAAAAAATCTCAGAAACCGCATCAGGCATAGAAAATACATCTGGGGATTTAACCATAGGTATAAAAAAAGTATTTAAACGAATAACAGGCTTATCCCCATCTATTTTAGGATCTTTAACCTCTGAAGTGAGCAAAATGTATTTTAAAAGTGAACGAAAATGCTATATTTTAAACAAATAAGTGGATATTTCAGATTCATGATCAAAAGTAGGCCCTGATCATCAGAAACAACCTCTAACTCTGAGGACATAGCAGCTTTATGACTTGAAACATCGGCCTCAAAGTGTTTAGTACTAGTAGAAGGTAAATTCTTAACTGACCTTTTACGCTTACTTGAATGAGGCATGACCGCCTACATTTCAGACACAGTAAATAAAATCCTTGACTGCAGAAGTGAAATCAGTAGGATTCTCCTGTAAGGAACAAACAAACGGAGCAGTAACATCTTTAGAAGCAAGAGCAGCACTAGATCAGAATGCATTAAAATATGAATACATTTATTGTATACGTTTGCCAGAGGTAAGACTTCAGCTTATTTACAATACAAACCTTAAACACTGGTAGGAAAGTGTTCAGATGATCCAGCTTCTAAGGCAGATTTAAGGACAGAGTCAGAAGGCGCCATAACTGCAGGAAACTAATACTGGAGTTAAGTGCAGAAATAAACAAGTTTATAGCTAAATGGTAACATCCCCATTAAAATAGCTATTGAAGAAAGGGAAACACCCCCGCTAAAAGAAACTCTTAAAAATGTATAAATTAAAAAATCATTAAAGAATATATGCGATAACACCCAGGACACCTGGTATCCAGATAGCGTACTTATGAGAGGAAGCATGTGTCAATCGGACATCATATAAATAAAAAAGCGTGCCTGAAAGCCGACGTACATCAATGTGCATCAAAAAATGTACGTGCACAAAGAACTTGCCACATGTTTAAAAGTATATCCACGTGAAAATTTACCGTAAGCTTTAAAAAAATTTGTACGAGTGAAAACATGATGCATGACAACAAATACATAAAAATAAGAGGCTTATTGAGTGCCAAATAACAAAACATATTGTATTTAACATTAGGTACCCTAATACTGGGGAAAACGAGTAGGAAGCCAATATAACAGTATAATCTGGAACAATCTGGAATAGGAGTATATTAATGACCAACTGAGGCAAAGGACTCATCTCTGCGACACATGTGGAAAGGGTTGTGACTAAATCCCAAAATGTGAAAAATATGCCACTACCTATACTCCAAATACATCCCTCCGAATGGGCCACAACTCAGTCTGAGAACCCATTTCACTGATGAATAAAATTGATTGTGGACTCTTAGCAGCTGTATGAAATAAAATCATATTTTTATTACAATTTCAACACACAAGATTATTTAGGATATTTTCTCAAAAATAGTCAAAACATTTATGGATTTATAAATATATTAGGTAACCTTTCTAAAATAAACAGAAATGGACAATATTTCATTTTTTTTATAAATATTAGTAAATAGAAATCAAAAGAAAACAAAATATATCTTTTTTTTGTTATAATTCAGCACAATACATTTTATACAGCTTTCTCTCCTGTATGAATTTTCTGATGTGTAGTAAGGGGTCAATTTATTATTGTGCGGACGCTACATCGTATCATGTCCGTCGCACATTGATAAATGCCGACAGGATACGCTGTCGAGATTTATCATTGCAATACTGCCCCCTGCAGATTCACGGCCAATCAGCTACTAACAGGGGGTGTCAATCAGCCCAATTGTATTAGATCGGGCTGACTGCTGTCTGTCACCTCAGAGGTGGCAGACGAGTTAAGGAGAAGTGGTCTTAGGACCGCTGCTTCTTAGCTTCCGCTTCAGGCGGAACTGAAGCGGAGTGTGTCGGAAGCAGCATCCGCTGCTTCATAAATCGACCCCTAAGAGTTGATTTCAGAGCAAAACATTTCCCACATTTAGAACATGAAAGTTTTCTCTCCTGTATGAGTTTTCTGATGATTAGTAAGAGTTGATTTCAAAGCATAACATTTCCCACATTCAGCACATGAAAATGCTTTCTCTCCTGTATGAATTTTCTGATGTGTAATAAGAGTAGATTTTAAAGCAAAACATTTCCCACATTCAGCACATGAAAATGCTTTCTCTCCTGTATGAATTTTTTGATGTATAGTAAGAGTTGATTTAAAAGCAAAACATTTCCCACATTCATAACATGAAAATGCTTTCTCTCCTGTATGTATTTTCTGATGTTTAGTAAGAGTTGGTTTCTGAGCAAAACATTTCCCACATTCAGCACATGAAAATGCTTTCTCTCCTGTATGAGTTTTCTGATGATTAGTAAGACTTGATTTCATAGCAAAACATTTCCCACATTCAGTACATGAAAATGCTTTCTCTCCTGTATGTATTTTCTGATGTGTAGTAAGAGTAGATTTTAAAGCAAAACATTTCCCACATTCAGCACATGAAAATGCTTTCTCTCCTGTATGAATTTTCTGATGTATAGTAAGAGTTGATTTCTGAGCAAAACCTTTCCCACATTCAGAACATGAAAATGCTTTCTCTCCTGTATGTATTTTCTGATGTTTAGTAAGAGTTGGTTTCTGAGCAAAACATTTCCCACATTCAGAACATGAAAATGCTTTCTCTCCTGTATGTATTTTCTGATGTTTAGTAAGAGTTGATTTCAGAGCAAAACATTTCCCACATTCAGAACATGAAAATTCTTTCTCTCCTGTATGTATTTTCTGATGTGTAGTAAGAGTTGATTTGTGAGCAAAACATTTCCCACATTCAGAACATGAAAATGATTTCTCTCCTGTATGAATTTTCTGATGTGTAGTAAGAGTTGATTTCAGAGCAAAACATTTCCCACATTCAGAACATGAAAATGCTTTCTCTTCTGTATAAATTTTCTGATGTGTAGTAAGAGTTGATTTATTAGGAAAACATTTCCCACATTCAGAACATGAGAATACTTTCTCTCTTTTATGAATTTTCTGATGTATAGTAAGAGTTAATTTATGAGCAAAACATTTCCCACATTCCACACATGAAAATGCTTTCTCTCCTGTATGAATCTTCTGATGTCGTAAAAGATTTGATTTCCTAGTAAAAAAATCATAATTTTCAAAAAATAATTTCCCCATGTTGCTTCTGTGATTTTGAAGAAGATTGAAACAAGTATCTGTATTTTCATCATGGCTAGGACTAGGATTACTGAAATTTGTAAATGCACCTGTTGGTAAGAAATACAATGGGATCAATGTTATTTATTAATGACATAATTATTATATTTTGAGTGTCTACCACAAGAATAAGGGGCAGGCTATAACCCATAAACCTTACCCTAATTTCATGCTAAAGTTTAAAGGGACATGAAACCCAATTTTTAAGATAAAGAATATCATTTTTAAAAAGTTTCCAATTTACTTCTATCATCAAATTTGCTTTGTTCTCGTGTTATTCTTTGTTGAAGAGATTCCTAGGTAGGTAGCATGCACATACCTGAAGCACTACATGACAGGAAATAGTACTGCCATCTTGCTAATGTGTAAATTTGTTGCAAAACTGCTTCTATATAGTGCTGCAGACAGGTGCACATTCCTGAGCTTACATCCTTGTTTTTTAACAAAGGATAAAAAGAAAATGAAGAAAAACTAAAAACAGAAGAAAGTCAGAAAGTTGTTTAAAATTGTATGCTCTGAATTGTGAAATAAACTTTTTGTGTTTTATGTCCTTTTAAGTGCAGAGTAAAGAATATGTTTTATTTATTTTATAGCAAACATTAAAAAAACATGTAACAAATATCTTTTCAGATCTCAGATCCAAATATTGTACAGATGTAGCAAATAATTCAGTTATACAAAATCTCTAACAAACCACTTTCCTAATATTAGCAAACAAATAATCAACTAAATGCTATATCGCAATTAAGAATAAAAACTTAAAATTATGCTTACCTGATAATTTTCTTTTCTTCAGACGGAAAGAGTCCACAGCTGCATTCATTACTTTTCAAAGGCTTAAATACCCCTCCCACTTCCCCATCCATTCTGCCGAGGGACAAGGAACAGTAGACAAAATATCAGGGTGAAAAAGGTGCCAGAAGAACAAACATAACAAACGCCCCACAGAAAAATATGGGTGGGGAGCTGTGTACTCTTTCCGTCTGATGAAAAGAAAATGATCAGGTAAGCATAATTTAAATTTTTTTTCATAAACGGAAAGAGTCCACAGCTGCATTGATTACTTTTGGGAAAACAATACCCAAGCTATAGAGGACACTGAATGCAAAAATGGGAGGGTTCAAAGAGGCGGCCTATTCTGAGGGCAACAAGCCTGAAACACCTACCCAACAAAAAACAGCTTTGTCCGAAGCCAAGAAAAAAAGTAAAAGGCCCAAAGACACTGTCCTACAGTAAGTCCAGAAAAGCCTAGCTAGGGACCACTGGAACTAGACTCGACTGAGCCAACAAGCCTCTGAAGAGACACAGTCACCCAGACATTCGGTCCCACAAACAACACACCACTTACTAGAGAAAGGGAAAACTACTGTATTCTCCCAAAAGGGAGAAAAAGGACACGGATAAAAAAGTCCAATAAAGGACCCCAGAAACCAGAAAATGAGGTAGGGCATGAAAGAACCCCAAGGAACTTCACAGCAAAAACCCAGAGAAACCAGGGCAAAGAGCTATAAAAGAACCCAACCGATCCAGCAGAAACAAGGGGAGGCAAAAACCCAGACCCGAGTCTGCACAGCATCCAAGGGATCAAGAAATCCTGGAATCTGAACATAGAAGAGAATCTTTCCTTAAGCAGAGTGCACCTGCACCCCAGAAAAAAACAACCGAAGACAAAAGTCCCCGGACACCGCTGAAAAACAGCTCAGAATATCTGAATATTAAGAAAACCATAGGCCTTGCGCATGCTTAGGCGAACACCAGCTGCCAAAACCTGAAAAGGCTAGAACATTGCACTCAACCGTCTTCCAAAGATGACTCCTAAGAATACAACAATTCCTTCCCACAATATTTGAACAGGGAAGATAAGCAGAGCCCCCCAAGGAAGGCTCACAGAAACCTCACATGACCTGAGGACTAAAATTAAAAGAGCAAACCGATCTCAGATCCTGCTCCAAGCACCGGACCAGTCCAAGCAATAGACATGTCCGATAGACTAAGGGAACACAATGACCCCAACCCCAAAGCCCCCCTGGGAATAGAAAAGGGGGAGGGGCTCACCCACCCCCCAAACAGAGCTCAGGTATCCCAACCCGATCAACACCTCCGAGGATAAGGGCACTCCCAAGGGGAACCCCCAATGACTTGGATGGAAAAAGCACTGCTAGACCCCCTTAGGAAGTCCTAACACAACTCTCATTATAAACCTCGATAGGGTGAAAAAAAAACCCAGAGGCCTCGCCAATAGACAGAACAGAACGAGCCACAGAGCAGCAGAATGCTGCCTTCTACGGAACATAAATGAAGGCTACTCGCTCCGACTGCCTGCAAGTGGGGCAGGGGAACAACCCTCCAGAGAGAGGAAACCCACCTCCGAGCACCAGCCGGCACTGAGGAAGCCAAATCTACCCCCCCAAAGGGGTGGGAACAGTATACGAGAAACAGCACATATGCCCACAACGACATAGGAAAGGCTGAAGTCCAGAACCGCATGAGAAAACATCCGGACACACTACTGACTCAGCAGAGAAAACTCCCTCACCAAAAATGGAGAATATTCAGCCCATAGGGGCAAAAGATATCCCCAACTGGGGAGACTGGGTCGTCCCAAACCAGCCTAACAGGATCAGAGAATCTCCAAACATCCAATGAAGGATCAGAGACAAGAATCCTGGACCTGGGGCCATTTTAAAACAAACAATACCCCCAGGGGAAACACAAGTTACCCCATCCGAAGCAGATCAGGCATCATAGGGGATGCGATCCAAACAATCTCGGATATCGGATACTGAACTTACTCGTAAGAATCCCAAAACAAGGGAAGAGAACACCCATATCAGGAGGCCAACTCCCTACCAAAAGGGTTCTAGGCAATGACAAAGTCACACAGCTACTCTGGAGCCCAATGCACCATGGACAACACCCACAAAGTCCAAGACTAAGGAAATATTCACGAGAACAGAGTTCAACCCAAAAAACTAGTCTCCAAGGTTCTCTCAGAATTATTTTTCCGGAAGACCACACACAAGGAAGAAGAATGAACGAACATCCCAAACCCTGGCGGATAAAAACCCTTAAGCAGAGGCTAACAATGGAAAAGGAGGAGACAACAGTCTATCATCCCTTATATGGAAACAACGAACTCCCGGAAGTAGAAAAGAGCCACACGACCCTAAACTTCCTGAACTCAAACAACCAAAAGGCTGTTAAGTAAAAAAGAACAAAGTCCCGACAGCCTCGACCCGAAGGAAGAGGAACAATATAAAGGGTAAAAATCCTAAAAGGACATTCCCAAGTAAGCCTCGGAAAGGGTAATTCCACCAGAAACTGGTGGTATATAGGACATAAACATCCTCTAAACCTCCAACCCACTACGGGAAGGAGAAACACTCTAGTTCCCACAAAAATCGGGAACCTACTGAGTATGTTGCAGCGGAATCTTAACAGAGCCCCGGCCGACTAGTATGGAGAGGCCAATGAGGACTGAACACAATCCCCTCCCATGCCCCTGGGCAAATAACCAAGGACCATCATGTCCTCTTAGAATGTTAGGTGTAACTTGTAACAAAAAAACAAGCACCTAGATTTAGAGTTTTGTGTTAGAAGGGGTGCGTTAGCTACGCGTCTTTTTTTTCTAATGCAGTGTTTTTAACGCTGGTATTTAGAGTTTAAAAACAACCTTCTAACGCGACTCCAAACATGTCTATTTCATACGCGTAATTACGCCCGCATTAGACAGTCTCCCATAGAGATCAATGGCAAATGAAACAAACACGCTTTTTTCACCTAACACTCGATCTCACGAGAAATACGCACTGCTTTGTCATATGACGTATACCACATAATGCACAACAATAACACACTGCAAATGTCATAACAACAATCACAAAACATAGCACACACGCATTAAACATTCACAAGCGGGGGAAAAAAAATAAAAAAAAATAAACGAGGAATACTCATATACTTTACCATACGGAAATACGGAAAATAACAAAAATGAAAAATAAATGCACACTCATACACAAGCAAAAAACTCGCATTCAACATTACGAAATATTAGGACAAACATACATATACAACACTTCACAAATACGACACCATCACAAATTAACATTAACACATAATACTATTGGACAATGTTATTGAAAACGAGCACTATGACATCATCGCATTCTACACATTCCACAAATACTAACTCAAAATGAGCATGCGCAAATTCACACAACTAATAAACATTACACGCATACTAATTATTAACAAAGCACACCTGAACACAATTTACAACGCAAACCGGTACATCATTATTCATTTACACAGGGTATATAAGCACCACACAAGCATGGCTTCTTTGACTGTGTTGCTGGTGGGTTTTTGGAGATTTAGTGAGTTATTGTGGGAGTTAGTGCGAGTTAGTGTTAGAGAGTCAGTGTTAACGTGAGTGAGTTAGTGGTAGTGTGAGTTAGTGGTAGCGGGAGTTAGTGGTAGCGTGAGTTAGTAAGAGAGCGGTAGTGAGCGAGTGCTTTTTCTGTATACTTAACACATTTACACGCAAACATATTCAATACATACATACACTTATCAATAACACTACATACACTCCATACCCTCTCATACTACACTCCATACCCCATTCCCTGTAGTCCCATTCACTTTCATCCCATTTCCTCTAATCCCATACCCCATTCCCTGTAATCCCATCCCCATCCCCTAGTTACATTTAGTTTACATATCCTCCTTTTAGTCTTCTTATACATTTTGGTTGGTTAAATACTCCTTACCCTCTTTTATTTATATCCCTTTCACACTTTCAGCACTTTTTTTGTCTTTTTATTTCTTTATTTTGACCCCCTTTCATTTGTGCACAGTCACTTTTTGTTTGAGTAGTTAGGGCTTAGTTTAGGGAAGAGATGGAAGAGGAGGGCAGGCAGGAGATTAGTCAGGTGAGAGGTAGAAGGGGGAGGAGAGGGAGAGGGGGGGGGAGAGGAACAGGACAGGAAGGGGGTCAGGAAGCGGGGCAGGAAGCGGTGGGTGGACCCAGCCACTTGGTTCAAGATGAACAAGTGGCTGGGCCCAGTGGCGGACAGAGTAAGGCTTCACAGTCCGGGAAACAGAGGGCACCATCACAGGGGAAGGCCAAGGCGACTAGGGAGGCGAGGTTTACTATGGAGGAGAAGGAGGCCCTAGTAGAAGCGTATATGGGCAGGTATAAGAGGCTGCAGGCTCAGAAGACCACCCCGAGTGACAAGAGGAAGCTCTGGCGGGAGATAACGGATGCACTTAATGCAGTGGGGGGCCGTAACAGAGATATAGAGTCTATTAAACATCGCTCCCGGGACTGCAAGATGGAGCTGAAAAAGAAAATAAGCAGGGAGTACCAACATGCCACAGGGAACGGTGGCGGGCCTGCACTGACCGTTGAGTACTCCCGATGGCAGGAAATGTTACGTCCCAGCATCTCCGAGGTGGCCATAGTTGGGATCAGAGGAATCGATACCGGGAACCTGCCACTCTCATCTGACGGTAAGCTCATATAAAAATCTATTAACATCAGAATGTATTTAAGGATAAGATTAATGCTATTATGCTGTTTAACACATTATTACGTAAACGCATTCACAATTACCTTGCGATTACATTACTATCTAAGCTACAGATTAGGTGTGCATTTAAACAGACTGAAAACCAACGCAAAAACATTCAGATTGACCAGCTAGATATGCGGAAATCGTATTGATTGTTAGATTCCAAAGTGGATTAATGAGGCTGCATTTGTAATTCTATTGTAAGCAAAATCATTTACATCTTTATTTGGAAATATGCTAATATATACATTTCTTTCTTTTTGCAATATACAGAGTCTGGGGAGGAGGCAGCACAGCAACTACAGGCTCCTCCTTTTCCCCGATATGAGAGTGGTGGGGATGAATCGCCACCTCGGAGAGATGAGGCCCCCCTGCACAAGAAGAAGCAGAGGAAGAGGCCCCCCCTGCACAAGAAGAAGCAGAGGAAGAGCCCCCCTGAAGTAGAGTAAGAGGCCCCTGAAGCAGAAGGGGCCCCTCAAGCACCAGCAGGCCGCCGTGCACAACAGGAGGAGATAGCCGAAGTGCAGGTGTTAGTCGACTACATTGAACAGATGTGTACTTCCCGGATGGAAAATATCCAAGGTAGAACTCAGATTATCGAAGAACTTTGTGGCATTAGAGAAGGACAAACACAAATTATAGAGATCCTTACAAGAATTGAACAAGGACAAAACCGGAGTTTACAGCTTCAAGAAAATATGTTCAATTTCTTCCGGGAGGCGCATGCTGGGCCATCTTCTGCTGGGCCATCTAATGCTGGGCCATCTCATCTTGGTACTCCTCCATCTCCTCCCCTTGGTCATCCCAGTACTCCTCCTTCCCCTCCTCCCACAACGTCTCCGATGAGAACTCGTCAGAGGGGGCAGTTGCCCCCCCCAGAGCCTCAGCCTCGTGGGAAGAGGGGAAGGAAGAGGAAGTAAGTATTTTTTTAGATGTTTATTTTGTATTTAATTAATGTGTAATGGATAGGTATATGATGATGTGGTTTTCATACACTTGTGGACCACACTCTGTATATAATCTGCTTCTATGGGACCGGGTCCATGGAGGCAGATTGTTTGCAGAGTGTGGGTTATAAGTGTGTGGACACCACATCATCACATACCTATCCTTGTTCATGATATTGATTGGTTTCTGTGATGTGATGTCCAAACTGTTTCCCTAATCTCAAAAAAAATGACCATTACAATTATACATGATGGCATATTACTGTTTGAATGCCAATAACACAGCTTAAAGGGACAGTCAGAACATTATTGTTTACAAAGAAAACACTGTATTACGCATTATCAAGTTTGAAACAAAAACATGGAGAAATACACGTGTGACTTATGTGCTTACACTTGTATCTATGCCTATGAAAAATAACCACTTATTTATGTTATTCTGACATAACAACATTTTAGACAATCAATGATCAATCCAGGGTAAATATGCTGTATGAGCTCAAGGTTTTCTATATCAAAATGCTATCAAAATGCCCTCTAGTGGTCAAAATGTATTCTGATTACATGCACTCTTCAAGCTCTAAGAAATGAGCACACAAATCTCATAGGTTTAGCTAGAAAATAAGAATAACCAGAGAACTATGATAAATTGGTGCGAAATGTTTGAGATAATTTGAATTTTAAAAATTGCTTTTTTCATAATGCAAATCATTATTTGTTTTCTAGACTGTCCCTTTAAAAAAATGACATATGCTAACATATACTAATATTTTGTGATTGTTGTTATATCTACATGTACTTGTTCAAACAAGAAATATTGGAATAGGATTTCTATTGACGTGTTAAATAAAGTCTATTTTCTTAGAGAGACATTATTGTGTTAGAATTATTTTAGAAATATTTTTTTTTTTAAAAAGGAATATGGTTTAAAGTGCTTTTATGAGTGAATAAACAAATATATGCTCACAATAATATATTTGGAGATTAACCAATGTGGAACTCATACATGACACAATAATCAACATTTGCATTAAAGGGACAGTATACAATCTTTTTCAGAGAACTGCATGTAATAGACACTACTAGAACCAACAAGATGACCACATAGAAAAGAGTACAAACGTACAGTGTACTACAGTAAAATAATGATGGTGCCGGGTACAGAAAATTAAGTTGTATATATATATATATATATATATATATATATATAAAACAAGCCCTGGGGAGAAGAGAGTCTCTGTATGTGGAGGGTATCGTAGCGGATAAAGTGCTTAGTGTAAGTGCTGAAAGATAGTTGAACTTGCTACTCACAGGTATGTGGACTCACCCGCTCGACGGGGAACAGCAACGTCCAGCCGGTCCTGCTTCAAAGGCTCATAAGCCGATAGCTCAAATGTGACCGGTAAACCTGTTCGGCGTTCTATGCCTTCACCTCCGCGAGGCTGCACGACTATGCGCAACGGCACTTCCTGTTGGCGTGGTCCTACGTCAGCTCTGAACAGCACCAAACATCATCATCGCTACTTTGCCCTCCTCCACATAACGATAATACTCAGGGGATATACAACAACCCGTGGCTGCAGGGCAATACAAAGACAGAAGGGCTCCTTACCCTTCTAAGTAAATAGAAAAAAATAAGTCCAGAAAATCGCCAATGATGATAAATAAAATCCAAACTTTATTCAGGATCCAAATCCAAATTTCATTTAAAAGCATATGGAGGTAACATCAAGGGATGGTGGGAGAGACAAAATAAGTCTTACATGTTTCGGCAAGGTATAGCCGTAATCATAGACATAAATTCATACAGGTGTCACCCTTATTTACACAGGTAAAATGTTCCCCATTGGTTAAAACATAACACACCCTTCCCCTTACCTCCCTTACAAGAGAACAAAGGTAATTAACCCTTAACGCTGCATAGGAATTTAACAATCATGAATAACACAGAAGAAAAATACAAAATTATATCAAGATAAAAGAAAAGATAATAATATTACATATATATATATATATATATATATATATATATATACATTGAAAGGGGAATTTGAATGTGGATGGCAAATTTATATAGAATATAAACCTCAGAGCAAGTGATAGAATATAAATACAATAAAATTCAAAAAATAGGAACTCAATAACTGCTAGGCTAAATTCATTAAAAGCCTAATCTATACTGCAAATCAGGGTTACTAGAATTAATAGCAATTACATAATACCAAAGAAGAATTTCATATTTCTTAGCTCATGAATAAATATATATATTTACATAATGCCACCCCATCAATCCAAACTCCTAAGATTAAGACTTAAAGCAGGTCCTGATATAAGAATAGCTAATTAATACTTTCAACAACCTCAAAATAACAAAGAATATATATACACATGGAAGCTCAAAAGTTATTATCAATGAAATAGATGTAGTTCAAATACAACTTCAGAATGTTGCATCTTAGGTAAACAAAACAAAAGCTAGTAGATTACTATAAAACATGTGACCTAAACCTCCATATAGTTGAAAC
Source organism: Bombina bombina (assembly GCF_027579735.1). Classification (NCBI taxonomy): domain Eukaryota; kingdom Metazoa; phylum Chordata; class Amphibia; order Anura; family Bombinatoridae; genus Bombina; species Bombina bombina. The sequence continues at coordinate 844,524,494 of NC_069502.1, read as the reverse complement.
CATAGCCGCAGCATATAACCTTAGATGTATGTATAAATGAACAAACAAACTAAAGACACATCAGATAGATATCAAGTAATGTGCTCTCACTATGTTAAACATCTATTCCCAAAAATTGATGATATAATTTTCTGAATTAAATCCATAGGGGGTTAATGTGCGCATCTTGTTAATCCAATAGACCTCTTGTAAAGCAAGGATAGACCATTTATCTCCTCCCCTCGGGGGTCTGTTTATGGTCTCTATTGCATTCCATTCAAAGTTGCGCACATCACCCCCATGAACTGTGATAAAGTGTCTGGCTAATTCTGAACAATCAATTTTTTTCTTAATATAGCCCAAATGTTCACGTATCCTGGTATGAACATCACGGCTGGTCATGCCTATATATTGTAATTTGTGGCTTGTGCATCCAATTAAATAAACCACAAAGGTGGTAGAGCAATTGACACATCCCTTAGTGTTATATTCATCTCTGGTAACATAGGATGTAAAGCTGGGTCCCACTTTAATAACATCACAAGCCTTACAATTTTTTCCACACCTATAGGTACCATTATGTCTGAGCCAAGAACTCTGATTTCTAGGGGCTCGAAGTTGACTTGGGGACACCATATTACCTAGTGTAAGATTCCTTTTATACACAAACCTGCAACCATTACTAATTGTGTCTTTCAAAAGGTCATCCCCATATAATATGGGTAGATATTTTTTTAATGATATTGCAGATTTGGTAATATTGCATTGAGTATTTAGTAATAAACAATGGTTTCTCATCAGTTTGTCTTCTAGAATGCCTATTTTGGCTATTAAATTTTAAAAGACTGGAACGGTCAATTTTATCGGTATCCTTCATTGCATCATTAATGGTCCGAACTGGATAACCTCTATTCTCAAGTCTTTTCCGTAGAGACTGGGACTCAGAGTGAAAAGAAGCATCATTTGAACTAATCCTCCTAGTTCTAAGAAATTGTCCCTTGGCAATCCCCCTAAAAACATGTCTAGCATGAGAACTAGAAGAATGCAAAATGGAATTGCCTACAATCGGTTTGCGATAGATGTTAGTATCTATCCTCTTTGTACACCTATTGAAACTTAGTTCCACATTTAAGAAATGTATTGTATTGGGCTGCCACTCATATGTGAACTGAATGTCAGGAATACAAGAATTAAGATACCCCACAAAGCATTTGGCTTCATGTTCAGAAAAAGTACCAACAAAGATCAAGTCGTCAATAAATCTCTTGTAGTATAATATCCTCGCAGAGAAGGGGTTCATATGTCCAAGCAAATATTTGTACTCAAGCCAGATCATAAATAAGTTAGCATATGAGGGGGCAAATTTCGCCCCCATAGCTGTGCCTTTTAGCTGGACATAATGAACCCCCTCAAAGCGAAAATAATTATGCTCAAGAAGGAATCTTGTGGCCAAGATGATAAAGTCTTTAGTTTCGTCAGAATAGTGTGTAAGTATATCCAAAAAGAATCTCAGAGCCTCCAAACCTAGAGAATGTGGTATCGACGTATACAAGGCTACGACATTCACCGTTAGCCACGTCATACCTTCCACCACCTGCACAGTATCCACAAGGTTGAGTATATGAGTAGTATCCCGTAAATAGCTGGGAAGGGACATAACCAATGGCTGCAGGATACTATCTATCCACTCAGATAGATGCTCAAACAATGACCCAATTCCTGCAACATTTGGTCGTCCCTTTACATCCTCCAAACTCTTGTGGATCTTTGGCAGGTGGTGGAAGATAGGTACCACAGGTTCAGAGATGAACAAGAACTCAAAGGTATCCTGATCGATGATACCGTTCCAGTCTTTTAAAATTTAATAGCCAAAATAGGCATTCTAGAAGACAAACTGATGAGAAACCATTGTTTATTACTAAATACTCAATGCAATATTACCAAATATGCAATATCATTAAAAAATATCTACCCATATTATATGGGGATGACCTTTTGAAAGACACAATTAGTAATGGTTGCAGGTTTGTGTATAAAAGGAATCTTACACTAGGTAATATGGTGTCCCCAAGTCAACTTTGAGCCCCTAGAAATCAGAGTTCTTGGCTCAGACATAATGGTACCTATAGGTGTGGAAAAAATTGTAAGGCTTGTGATGTTATTAAAGTAGGACCCAGCTTTACATCCTATGTTACCAGAGATGAATATAACACTAAGGGATGTGTCAATTGCTCTACCACCTTTGTGGTTTATTTAATTGGATGCACGAGCCACAAATTACATTATATAGGCATGACCAGCCGTGATGTTCGTACCAGGATACGTGAACATTTGGGCTATATTAAGAACAAAATTGATTGTTCAGAATTAGCCAGACACTTTATCACAGTTCATGGGGGTGATGTGGGCAACTTTGAATGGAATAAATGGTCTATCCTTGCTAGACAAGAGGTCTATTGGATTAACAAGATGCGCACATTAACCCCCTATGGATTTAATTCAGAAAATGATATCATCAATTTTTGGGAATAGATGTTTAACATAGTGAGAGCACATTACTTGATATCTATCTGATGTGTCTTTAGTTTGTTCGTTCATTTATACATACATCTAGGGTTATATGCTGCAGCTATGGTTTCAACTATATGGAGGTTTAGGTCACCTGTTTTATAGTAATCCACTAGCTTTTGTTTTGTTTACCTAAGATGCAACAATCTGAAGTTGTATTTGAACTACATCTATTTCATTGATAATAACTTTTGAGCTTCCATGTGTATATATATTCTTTGTTATTTTGAGGTTGTTGAAAGTATTAATTAGCTATTCTTATATCAGGACCTGCTTTAAGTCTTAATCTTAGGAGTTTGGATTGATGGGGTGGCATTATGTATATATATATTTATTCATGAGCTAAGAAATATGAAATTACTTCTTCTTTGGTATTATGTAATTGCTATAAATTCTAGTAACCCTGACTTGCAGTATAGATTAGGCTTTTAATGAATTTAGCCTAGCAGTTATTGAGTTCCTATTTTTTTTTAATTGTATTGTATTTATATTCTATCACTTGCTCTGAGGTTTATATTCTATATAAATTTGCCATCTACATTCAAATTCCCCTTTCAATGTATATATATATATATGTAATATTATTATCTTTTCTTTTATCTTGATATAATTTTGTATTTTTCTTCCGTGTTATTCATGATTGTTAAATTCCTATGCAGCGTTAAGGGTTAATTACCTTTGTTCTCTTGTAAGGGAGGTAAAGGGAAGGGTGTGTTATGTTTTAACCAATGGGGAACATTTTACCTGTGTAAATAAGGGTGACACCTATATGAATTTATGTCTATGATTACGGCTATACCTTGCCGAAACATGTAAGACTTATTTTGTCTCTCCCACCATCCCTTGATGTTACCTCCATATGATTTTAAATGAAATTGGATTTGGATCCTGAATAAAGTTTGGATTTTATTTATCATCATTGGCGATTTTCTGGACTTATTTTTTTCTAAGATGACCACATACTGATATCAAAATCCATCTGAAAAAGCTTTAAACACTTTCTTAGAAAATTGGTTTATCTATATTTAAAAGATAGCTGTAAAGCCCATTCCAAGTGTAAAATAAGAAAATACCCCTTCATTTGCATATGAAAAGACCCTTTACACAAACAGGAGCAAGCTGGAGAAGGTAGCTGATGGTACTCACATCAAACTTTGAGGCTTTGCAAGGAGTCTGAAAATTACTGAAATGTTATTTCAACATAAGCAAAACTAGACATGTATTTGAAAAAAAAAAGGACTATATAACTAGAGATAAAAAACATACTTGTTTTTTAATGTGAGTGTACAGGGAGTGCAGAATTATTAGGCAAATGAGTATTTTGACCACATCATCCTCTTTATGCATGTTGTCTTACTCCAAGCTGTATAGGCTCGAAAGCCTACTACCAATTAAGCATATTAGGTGATGTGCATCTCTGTAATGAGAAGGGGTGTGGTCTAATGACATCAACACCCTATATCAGGTGTGCATAATTATTAGGCAACTTCCTTTCCTTTGGCAAAATGGGTCAAAAGAAGGACTTGACAGGCTCAGAAAAGTCAAAAATAGTGAGATATCTTGCAGAGGGATGCAGCACTCTTAAAATTGCAAAGCTTCTGAAGCGTGATCATCGAACAATCAAGCGTTTCATTCAAAATAGTAAACAGGGTCGCAAGAAGCATGTGGAAAAACCAAGGCGCAAAATAACTGCCCATGAACTGAGAAAAGTCAAGCGTGCAACATCACTGGAGTGCCCAAAAGCACAAGGTGTGCAATACTCAGAGACATGGCCAAGGTAAGAAAGGCTGAAAAAGACGACCACCACTGAACAAGACACACAAGCTGAAACGTCAAGACTGGGCCAAGAAATATCTCAAGACTGATTTTTCTAATGTTTTATGGACTGATGAAATGAGAGTGAGTCTTGATGGGCCAGATGGATGGGCCCGTGGCTGGATTGGTAAAGGGCAGAGAGCTCCAGTCCGACTCAGACGCCAGCAAGGTGGAGGTGGAGTACTGGTTTGGGCTGGTATCATCAAAGATGAGCTTGTGGGGCCTTTTCGGGTTGAGGATGGAGTCAAGCTCAACTCCCAGTCCTACTGCCAGTTTCTGGAAGACACCTTCTTCAAGCAGTGGTACAGGAAGAAGTCTGCATCCTTCAAGAAAAACATGATTTTCATGCAGGACAATGCTCCATCACACGCGTCCAAGTACTCCACAGCGTGGCTGGCAAGAAAGGGTATAAAAGAAGAAAATCTAATGACATGGCCTCCTTGTTCACCTGATCTGAACCCCATTGAGAACCTGTGGTCCATCATCAAATGTGAGATTTACAAGGAGGGAAAACAGTACACCTCTCTGAACAGTGTCTGGGAGGCTGTGGTTGCTGCTGCACGCAATGTTGATGGTGAACAGATCAAAACACTGACAGAATCCATGGATGGCAGGCTTTTGAGTGTCCTTGCAAAGAAAGGTGGCTATATTGGTCACTGATTTGTTTTTGTATGTCAGAAATGTATATTTGTGAATGTTGAGATGTTATATTGGTTTCACTGGTAAAAATAAATAATTGAAATGGGTATATATTTGTTTTTTGTTAAGTTGCCTAATAATTATGCACAGTAATAGTCACCTGCACACACAGATATCCCCCTAAAATAGCTATAACTAAAAACAAACTAAAAACTACTTCCAAAACTATTCAGCTTTGATATTAATGAGTTTTTTGGGTTCATTGAGAACATGGTTGTTGTTCAATAATAAAATTAATCCTCAAAAATACAACTTGCCTAATAATTCTGCACTCCCTGTATAATGAGCCTTTAATAAAATATACGACGACATAACATCTAGAATAAGTAGGCATCTCATATATTTAGCATATGATAAAAATAAATGCATATTGATTACTTGATTCTAATACAATAGAGCATATTTATGAATTCGATATGTTGAAAATTAAACACAACACAGTCATTATTTATAAAAAGGAACATATTGTTGACAAACATATTAAACAAGATGGACTATATTCAGAGATTTGCACTTGCCTCAAAATATCTTATGCAGGAAAACATTTTGCTTTCATTCATGTATTCAACCAGACAGCCATAAAAAGAGAATGTTGTGTTTTTTATCAGCTATGGGTCAACAATGTTACATGATTCACACAATCCATACTCGCCATGGTTTTAAACTTGTCTTCTCATTCACAAACGTGGGTTACGTGCAAAATCTAATATTGCGGGACTACGTAATACAATCAGACGCTTTTTACACCTTTGCATGTGACGTCTTAATTAACATGGCGCATCCTTAATCCCGTAAAAACGCCATCCAATAAAAGTGGCATCCTTGATTGCGTAAATACGCCATCCAATAAAAGTTTCATCCTTGATCGCGTAAATACGCCATCCAATAAAAGGCGCATCCTTGATCGCGTAAAAACGCCATCCAATAAAAGGCGCATCCTTGATCGCGTAAATACGCCATCCAATAAAAGGCGCATCCTTGATCACGTAAAAACGTCAGCCAATACAAGGAATCATTGGACAGCCTGGCAGGTGACGTCTTAAGCAACATGGCGCATCCAAGATTGAGGAAAAACGTCAGCCAATACAAGGACTCAGTTGAGCAGCATGTTTTAAATAGACATGAAAACAAGATTTTAAGGTTACACGATTATGTACGACATTGCAATTTGAAATACATTGTAACAATAAATTAAAAACTTTGGATTATTGTGTTTCATGTCCCTAACTGAGAATTAATGCTAGGAGATGCATTCAGAAAATAGGGATGTGTTATATATTATATGTTAAAGGGACAGTCAACACCAGATATTTTGTTGTTTAAAAATATAGCTAATCCCTTTATTACACATTAATCATTTTTGAACAAACACAGTTATATATTAATATACTTTTTACTTCTGTTATTATCTTGTATCTAAGCTTTTGCTGACTGCCCCATTATTTCTGTTCTTTTGACAGACATGCAGTTTAGCCAATCAATTCTCACTCCTAGGTCACTTTACTCCTTATAGTAGTCAAAATTTATTCAGATTACAGGCAGTCTTCAAGGTCGAAGAAATTAGCATATGAACCTCCTAGTTTAAGCTTTCAAATAAGAATACCAAGACAACAAATAAAAATTGTGGATAAAAGTAAATTAGGAAGTTGGTTAAAATTGCATGCCCTATTTAAATCCTGATTCATCTTTTGGGACTTGACTGTCCCTTTAACTCTAGCTATGGTGTCCATCTTTACCATTTAAAAAGGTACACATGATAAATACATATGTCATTGATGTTTTCAGATATGTTTATATTGTTTTGGAATAACAATAATGACACATGTATTTATCAAACGTGTCACTTATTCAAGTTGAAATATGGTCAGCCTACCTATAGCCATATATCAAAGGATAATTAAATGTATAAACTATTAATTGAAAGATATTCATCATCTAAAACATGCGCATTACACACAGTGATTGATTTGGTTACACTACTACAATAAGATAAAATTGAAATACATGTGCTGTCAACATTCAAATAAGAGTTGTTTTAAAATAAGATTATATGTCCTTGTTCATGTAAAAAGGACAAAAACGCTTTAGAAATGCAGATCCATTCCTTAACAATTGTGGTCAGCATCACTTAAAGCGACATGAAATTCCAAATATAAAAAATCAGGATTCACAGAGAGGATACTATTTACATAAAAATAACACTTTACAGAGATTATCTTGTTGTATCAATCCTGGGATCATTTGTTAAAGCTGCATCAATTCACGCAGAGTTTACAAATGAACACATGGATGTGAAATAAAAAAAAATTATATATATATATATATATATATATACACACACATACAAACAGCAAGCTATATATATATATATATATATATATATATATATAAATATAAATTCATTACTATGCTAATCATAATCTTGCAAACATAAAGCTTTACGAAAAGTATATCAAGAAAATGAATAAAAGTAAATTTGAGATGTAAATATTAAAGTCATTTACAATTGTATTACATATATGATTCCGGAAAGACCATTATTTGGTTTCAGGTCCCTTTAAGGATTAACTACATAAACTAGAGATTTCAATCAATGACATGAATAAAGAGGAGAAATAATCGTGGAATGACATGTATTTTATTAGTATGTCATAAAACATAAACAACGTTTTAAAAAAACATGTTGAAAGATCATTAAAATTGGAGCCATTTGACAAGGTAAAAGAGTGCATCACAGTCCTTGGAGGGAGTTGGCAAGGGCCAGCCCAGCCCCATTGGAGCCATTTGACAAGGCAAAAGAATGCATCACAGTCCTTGGAGGGAGTTGGCAAGGGCCAACAAAGGCCAGCACAGCCCCATTGGAGCCATTTGACAAGGTAAAAGAGTGCATCACAGTCCTTGGAGAGAGTTGGCAAGGGCCAGCACAGCCCCATTGGAGCCATTTGACAAGGCAAAAGAGTGCATCACAGTCCTTGGAGGGAGTTGGCAAGGGCCAACAAAGGCCAGCACAGCCCCATTGGAGCCATTTGACAAGGTAAAAGAGTGCATCACAGTCCTTGGAGGGAGTTGGCAAGGGCCAGCACAGCCCCATTGGAGCCATTTGACAAGGTAAAAGAGTGCATCACAGTCCTTGGAGGGAGTTGGCAAGGGCCAGCACAGCCCCATTGGAGCCATTTGACAAGGTAAAAGAGTGCATCACAGTCCTTGGAGGGAGTTGGCAAGGGCCAACAAAGGCCAGCACAGCCCCATTGGAGCCATTTGACAAGGTAAAAGAGTGCATCACAGTCCTTGGAGAGAGTTGGCAAGGGCCAGGACAGCCCCATTGGAGCCATTTGACAAGGTAAAAGAGTGCAACAAGCACAACAATAAACAAAAAAGGCCAAATGGCAACAGGAACAAACAAATCAGTAACATGTGGACGGAAGAATCTTAAGTGTGACCTTGGAGCATCTCCAGATACTTCACTTACTGGGCATCACCTTCATTGTCCTCTTCATGCTCTGCTCCAGATTCAGGCATTGACTGTAAAAGCCTCATATGGCGTAGAGTCGAACGCTGAACCTGGAGCAGGGTATGAATGGTGTCATGCATCCTTCCCAGGAACAGCAAGTTCCTCAACATGGCCTGCTCTATACGCAACAGAGTTTAGAGCATGGGCCATGCTGAGTCACAACCTAAAAGAAATAAATAGAAGAATATTAATGAAAATTACACAACATAATATAAATCTATCAAATATATATTGGAATTTGAAAGAGAAATCATTCTTACAATCAAATATTCAATATTGCTTATCTACGCATGAAATATGTTCTTCATACATAAACCATTGAAGGGACAGTTTACTCCAAAATGTTCTCCCCTTTAATTTGTTTACACTGATCCACTTTTCCAGCTTGAGTGTATTAATATTTTGAACATTATTTCCATTGTCCATACATTGTAAATTTCAATAGTTTATTTATCCTGTGGTATCCACACCTATCCTTAAAGCTTTTTGCCTTGAGGCCAACATGTGTAAACACAGCAAGCAGAAGAAATTACACTCCCAGTGGTTTACAGAAGAGATTATGTAAGAAAAAGTTATATTTCTATTTGTCTATACAAGTAGTAGTGATTGGTATATGGAGTGAGATGATATTAAAGGGACACTGACCACAAATATTTTATTTTGTGATTCATATAGACCATGAAAAATCTTTTAAACATTTAATTTACTCCTATTATCAAATCTAATAAATTCTCTTTGTATCTTTAATTTAAATGCAATAATGTCATTTTATATTTCTGAACATTTTTGGTGATCAACCTTGGTTGTCCCTGCTGATTGGTGGATAAATTAATCCAACAATAAAACTTAAAAAAATCCACAGTTCACAATATTTGAAAAAATAGATGCCTTTCAACATAAAAATAAAGAGACCAAGAGAACTCTTAAACATTGATAAGAGGAGTAAATTAGCAAGTTGATTAACATTGCATGCTCCATTTGAATTAAAAAAAATATATTTTGGGTTCAGTGTCACTTTAAATATGTTATAATGTTGATTTAGAATGATACTTACAGCTGTGCCTGGGAAGGACGATCTGACACCTAGAACTATGAAGGTTGGGTGTATTAATATTTTGAACATTATTTCCATTGTCCATACATTGTAAATTTCAATAGTTTATTTATCCTGTGGTATCCACACCTATCCTTAAAGCTTTTTGCCTTGAGGCCAACATGTGTAAACACAGCAAGCAGAAGAAATTACACTCCCAGTGGTTTACAGAAGAGATTATGTAAGAAAAAGTTATATTTCTATTTGTCTATACAAGTAGTAGTGATTGGTATATGGAGTGAGATGATATTAAAGGGACACTGACCACAAATATTTTATTTTGTGATTCATATAGACCATGAAAAATCGTTTAAACATTTAATTTACTCCTATTATCAAATCTTATAAATTCTCTTTGTATCTTTAATTTAAATGCAATAATGTCATTTTATATCTCTGAACATTTTTGGTGATCAACCTTGGTTGTCCCTGCTGATTGGTGGATAAATTAATCCAACAATAAAACTTAAAAAAATCCACAGTTCACAATATTTGAAAAAATAGATGCCTTTCAACATAAAAATAAAGAGACCAAGAGAACTCTTAAACATTGATAAGACGAGTAAATTAGCAAGTTGATTAACATTGCATGCTCCATTTGAATTAAAAAAAATATATTTTGGGTTCAGTGTCACTTTAAATATGTTATAATGTTGATTTAGAATGATACTTACAGCTGTGCCTGGGAAGGACGATCTGACACCTAGAACTATGAAGGTTGGGATAGGGGGGAGGGATGGGATATTGCTGGCGAGGGCTTGGATTGGGCTGGCGAGGGCTGGGGTGCCGCTCTGGGGGAGCCCATACAGCTGGGGATTCATGGGCATGGTAAGTTGGGGACTGGGCAGGTCGGGAACTGTACGGGCCAAAAGACGGGGAGAGCGGCGAACGGGGACAATTCTGGGAGGGACAGGCCTGGAGGAATGGGAAGGGCCGGGAGGGTCTTGTATCTGGGAAGGGGCCTGGGTCTTCTACAAGGGGAGGGGCCTGGGCAGGGGTGGGATAATGATGCCCAGAAGTGGAGTGTCCATCTGAAATATATAATAAAATATATATTAACATCTCATACATCATGAAATCAAAGCAAGGCATTTCAACATGATTATGTTTTATATATACTTAGAAGTGGTTTACAATTTATTAACAATGATGACATAAGGATATGGTATGCATATAGGCACTCAAATGAATAGCAAGGAGTGTCTGTCCAATAAGAAGATGATTATTGTGGTTTGTCATGGAATATGCATGTGACATCATGATGTCATTAATTACAAATCAGACATAAATGAAAACAGAATACAAGCATATGTTCATGCTGCATGATATGGAAAGGGGGGCAGTAGTGGATTCTAAAAGAAAAGGAATAATCCTTTTTCAAGTGCCAAAGCTGTAGACTTTGATTTTCTTCATGAGAATGTTTACAAACAATAATACATGTTGGATACATGTTAGATAGCTTTCACATACCATCAGACTCCATAGCCGCCTCTTCCTTCTCCGTCCCACATGTTACATCAATATCTGTAAAACATAACATGTTGTGTACACATTAATATCAGATATTATAACATATGTTACTGTTGCTACAAGACACACATCAATGTTGCATTAAAGATATACTGAGCCAAAGTTATGATTTACATCATTTTGATGGAGCATACAAATGACATTAGATTTGTTATTCTCAATGAGTAAGAATTTCATTTTAGTGTTTGGATTTCATATAAATTCCCAAAATAAGAGTACATGGAACATTTGAGAGTTCTCATGTGTGTATCACTTCATGATTGTTGTCCAAATTTATAATAAAAACAAACATATGTTATCCATCTTCTGAACAAAGGTGTAGACTAAGAAGCTTTGAGATATTAATCTTTCAATATTAAAATACATTAGAGATATAATCATAGTACTAAATTATATGTTTGATTCAAATGTAATGCTTCATCAGAATCATGATCATAATATAGATTACAAATACACCTTCAATGACATATGAATGAGTCAATGGACTTACCAGAATGCTTGGAAAGCATTTCATAATTGGTGCTTGATCCCCCTGGACTCCCCACAAGAACTATATCTATGAATGATATAGATATCTATTAGTGAACACAGTTTGGACATCACCAAGTCACATCATTATCAATTTTTAAGAATAATATACTTATAAATGAGAACAATAGAGAATTAATCTGAAGAATAAATGCATGAGTGAATCAAGGTTATTCTGAATAAAAAGATGTCTTTAACATATGTTTAATTTCTGACTATATTAGACACACAATTCATCTCATATGATTATATTGCATATCTAAATATACCCATTGATCAATGTTTTTAAACAAATACACACAAACATTTGGAATAAAAACGTGTGATAAATCGAACCAAAGCCATGTGTCACATCGATCCATTTGTGCAATTGATCACAATGCAAAACAGAAGTTATTCATCAAAATATGTAATCATGGTGCTGTTAGGGTATGCTTATATCTATAAAGTAAGTCCAAGACTGAATATGTCATTTAGATATAAATATTGTTTCATCCAAACAATGTAATGAGGAATGAATCGATTGATTATTAAAGGGACACCAACATCAATTTTGTTAAAACATTGATTTTAAAATAAAAAGAATGTTTTATTTAATTTGTCATTTACTCCTATTTTTTTTTTTATTTTTTTTTATATTTTAATGCAGCTAAGAAATTGGTTGGTTCATTAAATATTGCTCATTGAAGGTATACAACAATCATCAAGAACAACCCAGGTTGGTCACCAAAAATGGACCTGCATCTAAAATTACATTATTGCTTTTCAAATTAAGATAACAAGAGAATGTTGAAAATATGATTATAGGAGTAAATAATAAAGTTGATTGATATTGCATGCTCTATGTGAATGACAACAGAAATAATATGTGGTCAGTGTCCCTTTAATATTTAAATATCTTAATTTTACAATTTTGCTGTTAAGGAATTTTCACCTACATATGTTGATGCAATGAATGGTATTGAGCATGCAATAACAATAAAAACTGTAATTTAAGGATATCCTCAAGATTCTTTAATTAGCCTCTCTTAAAGGGACATGAAGCACAAAATTTGTTATTGAATTAATTTGTCAATAAAATCCAGCCTGTGATTTATAAATATTTGTTAAAATCACGTGTCTAAATCCGTCATTTGTAAATGTGGTTTTCATGTCCCTTAAATGATAACAACCCAAAAAACGTATGTAATGTATATTTTTAAAATATTAACATATGCAATAATGTGTGATTGTTGTCAAAATATATCAAAACAATGACAAGCAATACACAGGGGCAGAATATAAATTGGACAGGAAAATAATCTAACACTAAAATGAACATATCAAAAATAGAAGCGATATATTCAAATTAACATTATTTATGATTTGTACTACAATGTAATCCAAAATTTCATTTTTGATTCTTAATTTTAAATAACCAGAAAAGATAATTAGAGTATCCATATAAATATCGAAAAATTTGAATGTATTATGTTATGTAATGTTATGTCCCTGTTTCGAAGACAAATTGCAATTAAAATGAGACATACCATAGTTTGACGAACCCTGACCCGAGGGTCCAGCACCAACATCCATATCTGTAAAATATTCAATGAGGATTGGATATCATTAATACTAATCAGGACATGAAGATAAAAATTTTTAAAAGACATTTACATTGACAAACTAATAATCTCTTTTTATTCACATGAGTTAATTTTTTCCTCAATTAATGTCTCTTTAAATCGATCCTGTATTCTTATTTTCAAAACTTTATGTTGTTGACTGTAGCTTTAATTCATTTAAAATCTTGTTGCATTATCATTAATTGATATCTATATTTCATTGTTTATTCTTTTGATCTTGCGAGTATATGTTGTATAATGTAGAAGATTGTAAATAAGGATACTGTATTCTTCACATATATACTAATTAACGTATACATTTGACCAACATGTGTAAATCGATGCCAGTTACAGCAAACACATGTTCACGTGTGCGCAATTCTATTTTTCAAGAACATTGCGCAATGATTCCAAGCGGAATTACGCATCCGTGATTTGACCAACATGTGTAAATCGATGCCAGTTACAGCAAACACATGTTCACGTGTGTGCACAATTCTATTTTTCAAGAACATTGCGCAATGATTCCAAGCGGAATTACGCATCCGTGATTTGACCAACATGTGCAAAGCGATGCCAGTTACAGCAAACACATGTTCACGTGTGTGCGCAATTCTATTTTTCCTGATCATTGCGCAATGATTCCAAGCGGAATTACGCATCCGTGACTCAAAATATATTTTGATAGAGTAGTGTGATGAGTATCATTTCATAAAGACTTAAAATATATTTGCAATTGGGTGTATTACGAGATACAAATCGTATATTTGTTAATATTGAACAATAACAAAGAATATTTCTAACTGTCTTAGGATTCGATAGTTAATGTATGAAATGGCGGATGATAGTGATTTCACGGATGCGCAATTCCATTTTCGCTCTGTGACGCATATTCTGTAGAGTGCAAGAAACATCATTCCTATTTCATGTGTGACTAATCTAAATTCAGATATCTAAACATCATATGTAGCGTATGTTGTGAGATCTATATAGGTTGAATATCTGACTATATACACATTTCTTAAAAGTCTACTCAAATATTAATATATTATATAAAGTTGGATAGTTACCTGGTTCAGATTCTCTCTCCGCTCCTCCCAGGCCACCGGATGGAGAAGCAGCTGCACTGGCCCCCGGGTCAGGACTTTCAGATCCAGCAGCTGGGAGGGAAGAAGAGGAGGCCGAGGATGGAGAGGATCGAAATCTTTTGGGGACCCGGAGACTGAGAAGCTTGCATAAACTAACCTCATAAGGGAATAGGTAGAGTTTCCGCGGGGGCTTATTTTTTTCCCACCTGTTTTACGAGCTTGTACCCACTCCCTTATGAGGTTGACTTTTTTGGTCAATCGCAACCTCATATCTCTGAATCTCCGCATGATCTGATCCTGGCTCCTCTGGACGCCGCACACCAATTGAACCGCATTGGTGATAGACGCCCAGAGGGCCTTCTTAACCTTCACATCTGTCGACCTCCTCTTGTTCCCAAACAGCTGCGGATAAAAGTCCTGGACGGCGTGGACCAGTGCAGCACTCTCCTGCTTGGTGAACCTGGGAGGTGTCATGCCTGCTCGGTTGGCTACTAAATATATTATAATAATAATATTAATATATAACACTGCCTGCAGGCATTAGAGAACTGACAAAGATGGCAACTTGTAATGGACTTTTATATGGTGAAGTAAACATGAGATGCACCATGGGACATGGTATCTGTACATCTGATTGGATAAAACTTTGAAATATTGTTATGTCTGTGAACCAATCCTGACTCAAGTTGTGTTTGTGTGATGAACTCTGATTGGCCGTTCCTTAATGTATCATATCTTAGTAACTTCCATACACATACCTCCTGGGGGTGCTGTTACTACATTTTTGCATGTAGACTTATTTGTAACTCATGGGGCTGTTATACGAATATGTGTGACGCAGATTTAATATACATAATCCATTAAATATTAATGTTTGAATTTTCATAAATAAAATCCTCTCACATTATTAAATGTTGTATACATTTCTATGTTTAATATCGTTTTGTTTCTTTAATACAAATACGTTTTATTAATACCAATTTTACATTGTATGTATTTATTGTTCATTACATCAATTTTGTGACTTAATGTGAAGTATTGACATTGCTCTATTAAATGTATTTATAATGCACATCGATTGTGTGCTATTGCGTGACAGACTAGAATGTGTAAAGATGCGAATCTCGTGTTGCAAGATACGTTTCCCACGCGACATTTCTGAAATGCGCAATTTCTGGTTCTAATGTCCGTAACATGGATAATCTGTTTATAAATGTTAAACTACACGTTTGTTTCTTATTAGTAAATAAACCTCGAGCTTGTATTTTTCTGAACTGCTCACATATGTTATTGTGCAATGGCGTCTTTATTTTTAAAGAGACATTGCAACAAAATATTTTATTCAAATGATCCGGAGAGATAATAAATGTTTATACTTTAAAATGTAACTCAATTTATATTTTGATTTCGATATCCTTAACAGAAGAAATTTCAATGCACATGGTTGAGCCAATCACATACGGCATCTCTGTGCATCCACCAATCTTCATCTACTGAGCCTATCTCGATATGCTTTTCAAGAAAAGTATGTCAAGATAATGAGATAATAGAAGTCAAAGACACTCTTTAAATCGCAAATGGATATTTTGTGTTCATGTCCCTTTAAGGAGACATTTCCCAATAATGCTTGAAAGATCATAAACCTATGCACCTCCCTTTCTCAAACTTAATATAACATGTGACTAAAGCATATTTATTTTACCTTCTGTATTGTTTTCCCCACTGTGAATTAAATATATTCTAATGGCTGTATTTAGCCGTCTTCAGCTTCAAGGGACATTAAAGGGACATGACACCCACATTTTTTCTTTCATGATTTAGAAAGACAATGCATTTTTAAACATCTTTCTAATTTACTTCTATCTAATTTATTTTATTCTCTTTATATTATTTGTTGAAAAGCATATCTAGATATGCTCATTAGCTGCTGATTGGTTGATGCACATAGAAGCCTCATGTGATTGGCTCACCCATGTGCATTGCTTTTTCTTCAACTAAGGATATCTAAAAAATGAAGCAAAATTAATAATAGAAGTAAATTGTAATGTGGTTTAAATTTGTATGTTCTATCTGAATCATGAAAGAGATTTTGGGTTTAGTGGCCCTTTAAGCTATATGTTCTTTACTGATTTTGATGGATAATAGAATATTAAAACAACTTCATATTTAGTTTTATTCTCTCAGTAGCTTTTTAACATTTATATTATTGGATTAAAAGCATAGCTAGATAGGCTCTTTTGATGCAGATTGTTGATTGCACATAGATGCCTTATGTCATTATCTAAGCCATGTGCATTGATATTTATTTATCAAAGGATATTTAAAGACTGAATGTAATTAGATAATAGTACATTAAACATTTTTTTAATAATTAATTAGTATTGGTTCAAATTCTATAACCAATATATTTTTGGAATGTCCCTTTAAGGACCAAACCATTAGGAATATGTTGATTTAACATTGTATTAATAAACTAAAGGGGAATGAAAATACATATAGATTTGTGATATCTAAAGAAGAGGTAAGATGAATAATTTAGAAAAATTATATTACAAACTAGCTATAGTTAAATGAGCCTTCAAATGACTCCACTAGAACAGAAAAGTAATCAATATGGCATACAATAACTAGCTTGTGCTAAATATGAAATTAACTGACTTACCATTTACTACAAAAAAATTTTTTATCTTGATTAGAATTATGTTTTTGTATACCTAGGAAGATACAAGATCTTATAAAACAAATTGAACATTCAACTACACTGCCACTTTAATGTAAGTTAACCAATTTCCCTTCTTAAAAGGGACAGTCTACACCAGAATTTTTATTGTTTTAAAAGATAGATAATCCCTTTATTACCCATTTCCCAGTTTTGCATAATTAACACATTTATAATAATATACTTTTAACCTTTGTGATTATCTTGTATCTAAGCCTCTGCAAACTGCCCCTTGTTTCAGTTCTTTTGACAGACTTGCAGTCTAGCCAATCAGTGCCTGCTCCCAGATAACTTCATGTGCACGAGCACAGTGTTATCTATATGAAATACGTGAACTAACACCCTCTAGTGGCGAAAAACTATTAAAATGCAATCTGAAAGAGGTGGGATTCAAGGTCTAAGAAATTAGCATATGAACCTCCTAGGTTAAGCTTTCAACTAAGAATACCAAGAGAACAAAGCAAAATTGGTGATAAAAGTAAATTGGAAAATTGTTTAAAATTACATGCTCTATCTGAATCATGAAAGTTTATTTTGGCCTAGACTGTCCCTTTAAAATTGAAAATAACTAAGTTGTTATGTTGAATTCTGACTACATATCCTCAAATATTTTTACATTTTACCATCTATAAAATTACACAATAAAAGCATTGATGGATTTCACTCCCAAATTAATTTTTAAAAGCTACTTGACTTTAACACTCTCTGAATAAGTGGATTTTCAAAAATGAATTAAATACATGAGGCCTAATTCTATATCATGCATGTGCTCGTCAAATAGACAACTACCAGTCATGGGAGTGTTTTTTTTTTTTTAATTGTCAGATTAGCTGTATATATTTATTATAATCTGTTTGTTAAAAAGATGCTCTTTAATAAAAAATGTTAAAAAAGGTTTAGTATTACAAAATATTTATTGTCAATATTTTTTTTTTTTTATCACAAAAATAAATCGAACAAGTGTAAGTCATCACAGATGAAACTCTGAAAAAATAAATAAAAACAAAACAAAATTAGTTATTTCATACACACGTCTTAAACTATTCAATCCAATAATTTTAAAATCATCTTGTGTCTCTGCTGTAACTTTTGTAAAATATTTCTAAAGATATTTTTTATTATAAAACAAACAAAAAAAAACATATACCTATCCATTATTTAAAATACTATTAGATTGTGTAATCAATATTACATTTAAATATCAGCATTTACAATTATACCAAATAATGCATATAACATTTTAAATAAAAAAATATATGTATGCTGAACATAAATGTAATATTTCATGTCCATTCAAATACCTCTATATCAACTATAATATGTATTCCTTTGTCTGATTGTTCTGAATTGGATTCTTCTGTATCACAAAGTAGGGTTAATGTATGTAAGCTACAAATATTCTAATATAGGACATGTATGTTTTCCTAATTTTTAACATTCTTCCTCCTGTGATTCTTAACTAGCATGCATTGGGCAAACCAACCTGGATTATGCATGGTCTTTGAAAGTCAATTCTCTTGAAAATAACAGTTTATCTTCAAAAGGTGTCTTATTCATCCTTTCCAAAATAGAGGATTGTGAAATACCATCTAAAAATAAAAAAAATTGTCTCCAATAGGATGCCTCCACAGCCTTAATC
Source organism: Bombina bombina (assembly GCF_027579735.1). Taxonomy (NCBI): domain Eukaryota; kingdom Metazoa; phylum Chordata; class Amphibia; order Anura; family Bombinatoridae; genus Bombina; species Bombina bombina. Next base: position 844,505,721 of record NC_069502.1, on the reverse strand, counting down.
CATCAAATTTTTGTCACTTACCATGTGAACGTGTCTTTGTATGGTTTTCCAGGTCAGCACATTTGAAAGACAATGCCAGACATGATCCCATTGGTATTCTTCACTTTCAATCTTGGATTCTTCACTTTCAATCTTGGATTCTTCACTTTCAGTCTGGGAATTCTTCACTTTCAGTCTGGGAATTCTTCACTTTCAGTCTTTAGATGAAGTCATCTCCCTAATGGCAGAAAAAGTGTGAATAAATATATTAATACAAGTGTGTGAATCAGTTCTGCACCCCTCTCCCACCCCCCCATTTCTGAAACGATTTCTGTCACTAGCTTACTAAGCGTGTGTAGCATCTTGTGTTATGTTCTATCAATCAAGTGTGAAGATGAGTCATATTGAGCAGACCGAACCTCTAATGTGTGACTTTGAATCTGACTTTGAACCATAGTCATGCTAGAGGATCCCTTTCTGAGTATCCAAATTTTCAGTAATGTGTCAACTAAATACTATTTTTGAAAATGTATGCCATATGATGTATTTTTGTGCAAAATTCCTTCCAGCCACAGTCCATACATTTATACGTACCAGCTGATGTTGCCTTTAAAAACCAGGTGGCAAAGACACGTTACAGGACCCAATGACCAGAGCATCACCTATATTAATAAATGTAAAAATTGTTTTGTCATTTGCTGAACAATCCTAACATGTCTGCACAATTCTCTACGTGTCATTTCCCTAGAATTCACATATATTGACAATACTCCAATCTAACTTCTATTATTTACCGTCTGAAGTGGCGGTTGAGGATGTCTGCTCTGACATTGAGCCCCTCGTCCCAGAATGGCCCCTCTAGAACAGGCTAGTCCTCCTCATCTTGGAGGAGGCGTCGGGGCGCCTGGACGGCCTGCAGCGTCCCAGCCCGCTGTGCAATATTATGCAGGACGCTACAGGCTATAACGATCTTAGCCACCTTCTGAGGGCTGTACTGGAGGGCTCCTCCCGACCTGTCAAGGCGTCTGAATCTCATTTTGAGGAGCCCAAACATCCTCTCGACTACAGCCCTAGTCCTCTTATGCGCCCTATTGTAGCGCTCCTGAACCTCATCAGTAGGGTTACGTAACGGCGTAATGAGCCAAGGCCGGCTCATGTAACCAGAATCACCTATAAATTATGAACAGAACAAAATGAAAATTTTATAATAATTTTTTTTTTATTATATTAAAACAATTTCTTTGTGTACGCGAAAATCCAATAACAAATGTTTTAATTTAAAAATAATAATCTATTTAAATCTTATTCTCTATCGGACCATTTCAGCTAACACATGCTACCTATGCGTATTTCACATAAACCAGACCTTTGCTAAAACAAAAAATAAATGGTTAAATTGCATTCTCTATCTGACTATTTCAGCTAAGACATGCTACCTATGTCTATTTTGCATAAACCAGACCTTTGCTAAAACAAAAAATAAATGGTTAAATTGCATTCTCTATCTGACCATTTCAGTTAAGACATGCTACCTATGCGTATTTCACATAAACAAGACCTTTGCTAAAATAAAAAAAATTGCTTAAATTGCATTCTCGATCTGCCCATTTAAGCTAGAACATGCTACATATCTGTTTTGAGCTAAAACTAGACATTTGCGGAAAGAGACAATGACATGGTTAAATTGTATTCTCTATCTGAACATTTAAGGTGACATGCTACATATGCGTATTTCGCATAAACCAGCGCTTTTCTAAAATATTTACAAAATGGTTAAATTGCATTCTCGATCTGCCCATTTAAGCTAGAACATGCTACATATCCGTTTTGAGCTAAAACTAGACATTTGCGGAAAGAGACAATGACATGGTTAAATTTCATTCTCTATCTGAACATTTAAGGTAAGACATGCTACATATGTGTATTTCGCATAAACCAGCGCTTTTCTAAAATATTTACAAAATGGTTAAATTGCATTCTCGATCTGCCCATTTAAGCTAGAACATGCTACATATCTGTTTACAGCTAAAACTAGACATTTGCGTGAAGATAAAGAAATGGTTAAATTGCATCCTATAGCTGCACATTACACTAACAACAGTTTAAGACTACAGTGGTTATTGTCTAACTAATTAACCATGTTGTGAACAAGTACTCACCAACGAGATACCCAGGTGGAAATGGTCTTTCCTCAAACTGCCGCCACACGGAGGACAGAGAGAGGATGCAGGCATCATGACAAGCCCCGCTGAAATTCGCACACACCTGCATAATCCGCATCCGTGCGTCACAAACATACTGCACGTTGAGGCTATGGAAATGTTTGCGATTTCGGAAGGGCAAGTAATCAGCTGGAGCACGCAGCGCAATGTGGGTGCAATCTATTGCTCCCAAGACATTGGGCAATTCAGCAATAGCAAAGAATTCCCTCTACAGGCGCCTCCAATCACCATCATTCTGAGGGAATCCTATGTAATGCTTACTGATACGTACCATGGCGTCCAGAAAGTTATCAAACACCCCAGAGAATGTACCTTGAGCCAGGCCATGCATGTACATCTCTCCTGATTGAAAACTCCCGGAGGCCAGGACGTATAGACAACTTAGCATCTTAGTGATGCCAGGGACAGCAGTCCTTATTCGTATACATGGCTCCAGATGAGGTTTAAGAACATTGTAAAGGCCAATGAGCTGTTCGCGATTGAACTTATACTTGTCATAAACCTCGAAGTCACTCATGTTTTCCAAGGTGGGTCTTACCCTGTAGACACGAGGACCTCTAACCAGACGAGCCCTTTGTCTCAGTCATAGCCGCTGAGGCTGCCTGATTCTATCAACCGCTACTCGGGCAACAGCACCACCAGCAGCGTCTACCAGATCATCGTCATCCATATTTGCCAAGCTTAGCAGCACAAAGCCAAACAGCAGAGCAAACACAACGCAAGGAGTAACAAGGTATGCAAAAACACAGAAGCGAATTGATACAATGTCGATCACCATGGACGCTTTGGCCATGTTGTTTGGGGGATTTATAGTGCAATTAGTCCAATGGTAGTGAGTTTGTAATGATTGCTGAATGTATTCACTTGTTTGTATGTGAGCGGCGCGAATGCTTTCAAAGTAGGTGTTTGCTGAAATGTTGTTTTCCACCAATGAATCACAATGTGAAAGTGTAAAATGTAACACATACAGTGCATCTTCGTAATGTTTGTTCATATGCGTAATAAATATTTATTAAATGCGATGTTATAGTAAAAAGCACACGTCCAGGCTAACATGAATGAAAGTGCATACTTGTGTATAATTTGCATAGAATTTGATCGATCCATGTTGCTGCAATATTGTTTGTAAACGATAAAGTAACAACTGTCATCTGTAGTATTGTATATATAAGTGATTGGCGAGATGTCAATATTGTACGCATCCCTTTAAAATCGCAATAATACTGAGGATCTTCCGTCTGTCATCTGTAGTATTGTATATATAAGTGATTGGCGATATGTCAATATTGTACGCGTTTTTAAAGTCAAATATAGGCACAGTATCAATGAGTAAAGATAGGATAGAGGAGTTAATGTATATAGCCTCGGTGCTGCCCCTTTAAATTAATATCAAAAAATAGGAAAAGGAAATGGGAGAGTATAGAGGGGATATTAAGCACTCTTACACCTATCGCTTGTAATAAGATGTAAAATTACAGCATGAAATATCTGCTAGCGAATAATAAATGTATATACTGGTATTAAAACCTATAATCTTTATTAAGGAATTTATTTAAAAAATAATGACTAAGGTGATAAACATCACCTATCATTACCCACACAGATATATTACCTAAAGGTACACCACAATTACTGCACTGCTGCTATCATGTCACCCCCCCTGTATTCCTGGCCGATATCAGGAACCGTCGGCTTCAGGTGTCAGGGGTAGCATGAGGCAACAGTTAATGCAGCAAAAATAATTATAAGTGGTATAAGTTGAGTAATAAAAGAAGTTTAAAAACAAGTTGAACTACACAAACATGTTTCAGCTGTTGCACAGCCTTTCTCAATGTGATTCAGCAAGTGAACTGACAAACCTGATTCACTGCCAGGTGCTGCCTTTTAACCCCTACGTAAGGAGATGCTAAACCAATCAGCTAAAGGCTGTAGTGCACGCCTCTAGGATAACCTATCAGTGTCCTCAGTTTATCTGATTCCTAGTTGTGGTTGATAGCAGTCTCCTAATTGGATGAAAATCGTCACAGTCTATTCCTCTCATAAATTACTATTCAGTACACACCTCTGAAAAAAAGAAGAAAAAACAAAAAACAAAAACAAAAACGCAAAAACAAAAACCCAAAACTGACTATTATTGTATAAGTCTTTATTCAATGATATGTACTCCTATGTAATCATAACATTAACTATTTGTTGACATATATTCCATGGCATCTGAAAAACTGCTGTTAGTAAAGAATATACCATTTCAGCTACTAATACCAATGAATACATTATGGATATATTATCCTTACTTATGTATTTGTCAGTTATTGAAATCATATAAGGCTTCATATCTTTCCAAATTGGGTCGGTGTGTTGATTATGTGATATAGTCAGATCTGTATAATTTTAATCATCCTGGGGATACGCATGAATATTTGAATAAATAATAATTATAAATACAGATATATAGGAAGTATGCACCATATGAATTTATAGCTTCATGAGCTAAAGTGATATGAAATATGTGTGTGCAGTATGCACAAGTTACCTTACTCAATTCACTCTACATTATTATAGCTCCATGAAGTGGCTCTCACAGTCAAATTTATTATGTGTTTAACACGCTCAGATAGGGACTTTTTTAATCTTTCAATTCTAAGCATTGTACACTTTTCATGGCATAATGGAAAGTCAATTCGGGGTGCATACACTATATTAAGGGTTTACTATCTACTAAATCATGATATGTATATCATCATAAATTTCTCTTCCCAGAGTTATCCTAATTGCATATTCTCAATTACGGATTAAAAAATAATAATAAGATGATGCATTGATACAATATACAGTGGAAAACAACTATCATTCTGGATTAATATATACAATCCCATATTAATGTCAGATGGGCGTAGCTATTCATCCACCAATGTAGTAATGTTTATATCATAGTGGGTCCCCTGTGTATAATTCACCCATATTACTCGCATATGGAAATGAATATTTGCCCACATATATAGTAATATGTTCATGTATAAGTCCACTATGTAATAAGTATCTTAGATTAGTAGTTTACAAATAAACCCAGAAATTATTATTTTCATTCATGCCGTGGGGCATCACAGAGTTTAATTTAAAAATCCATCTGGCTTCTTTTTTGAGTAATATTTGTTCGATGTTCCCTCCTCTAATCCCAGGTTTAGCTATTTCTAATCCCCAGCATTTGAAAGACTTAGTGTTGCCATTATGGTGTTGTAGGAAGTGTCTCGCTACACTGGTTAATTTCTTGCCTCTCTCTAGAGTCTTACTGGCAGATCTAATATTGCTCATGTGCTCTATCATTCTTGTGCTGAGGCATCTGGTCGTCATTCCTACGTAAATTAAATTACAATCGCACGATACACAGTATATAACATTGGTGCTTTTGCAGTTAATATGATTGTTGATTATCCATTTTTTATGGAATCTGTCAAATATAAACTTCTTTTTTATCATATGTGGGCATACACTACAATCTCCACAAGCGATTGATCCTTTATATCAAGTCAGTCACTTAAGTTGTTTGCCCTTCTATATGTAAAGAGTGGTTTATCAGGAATGACAGTTTCCAATATTTCATCTGCTTTTAAAATATGCCAATGTTTCTGAACAATGCTGGAGATTGATTGGCTCTGATTGGTATATGTAGATATAAGAGAGAATTGGAGGATTCTTTATTATTAGGTTTTAAAAGTTCAGCTCTATCTCTTCCTAAGGCTCTATTGTACGCTTTGGCTAGAGCTTTCTTAGTGTAACCTCTTTGTAGTAGCCTCAACCTCAAGTCGTTTGCTGCTTTCTTGAAGGATTCTACAGAGGAACAGTTTCTGCGAATTCTGAGGTATTCCCCCATGGGTAGACTTTTGATGGTATTGGGATGGTGGAAGCTATCAGCACTTAATATATTATTTGTAGATGTTGGTTTTCTATAGGTGTCTGTCTCCAGGTAGCTTTCACTCTTTCTGATAGTGATATCAAGAAACTCCAATTTGTGTTTGTCATTATTCATGGTAAGGAACAATTCTAAAGGATTCGTATTTAGGGTGGCAATAAATTCCGACAACAATTCTGTGGTTCCCTCCCACACAAAGAAGATGTCATCTATATACCTGGACCAGTGGGTGATGAATTGTGTGAACCGATCATTAGTATCATGAAATACTACGGTTTCTTCCCACCAGCCCAGGTATATATTGGCATACGTGGGGGCACAGGATGTCCCATCGCTGTCCCACAAGTTTTCAAATAAAACTTGTCATCAAACACAAAATAATTGTGTCCTAGTATGAATTCCAATAATTTTATTAGGAATTCTTTAGTTTCATTAGATAATGACTTGTTTTTTAATAAAAAATATGATACAGCCTTGCATCCCCATTTGGTGTCAATACTAGTATAAAGTGATTCGACATCACACGTAACTAGAATAGAATTGGGGGATAATGTAAGGCATGGGTGTCAAACTTGCGGCCCGTGGGCCTCATGCGGCCCTCAACCTAATTTTGTGCGGCCCACGCCACCTTCGTGAAAAATATGAATTATAATATGCTTATTACTTAAAGAGCGAGTGCGCTTACTGTTAGGGATGCACATACATTAAAACATACGTTATTAAAAAGAAAAAGACAGATAAGTACATAATGATTTCTTTAACACATGCAGTTCATTACTATGGTAGCACTGATTTCCCACATCATTTCTGTCCATTCCTTTCCATCATTTTCTCTTTAACTAAAATCACATACTTTATATATATTTCTATGTATTTATTTTATATTATGTACAACAGGTATGTCTATCACTATTATAAACAGTGGGTCGCACGTGGAGCGTGTGTCTCACCTTCTTAAAAGCATTAGAGCGCATTTCCTCAAGCCAGAGTAAGTTAATTAGGAGTTACAGAACACAATGTTTTGAAATGTATACAGTTATAGCAAATGCCACTGCACTGTTAAGCAATGACAAGATATGTAGGTAGTGTGCGGCCCACGTGAGTTGTACTTGTATGGAAAATGGCCCGCGACTAAAATGAGTTTGACACACCTGATGTAAGGTGATCAATTTTGTTCAACATATGCATTGTGTCTCTAGTGTGAGATGGGAGGGATTCCACTATATATCGAAGTCTAGCATCAATGTACCTGCTGGCCTTTTCTGTTAAAGACCCTATGCCCGATACTATGGGCCTGCCCGGAGGGCATAACAGGTCCTTATGTACTTTAGGGAGCAGGTACAGAGTTGCCACCTTCGGTTGTTTAGTTTCAAGGAAGCTGAATTCTTTGTTGTCAATAATGCCTTCCCGTAGGGCTGAACTTATAAGTTTGTTATATTGCTTAAGAAAGTCATCAGTGGGATTGCTAAAGAGTTTTTTGTAGTTTTTGTCATTGCTAAGTTGTCTCTTAGCCTCTTGTAAGTACATTTCTGTGGGCCATAGGACTATATTTCCACCCTTATCACTTTGCTTTATTTGAATTTCTGTCCATTCTGTTAACTCTTTAAGAGCTTGTTTTTCATCAAGTGTCAGATTGTCAGTTATACGCTCTCTATTATCAGACAGACAGAGAATATCTTTACATACTAAATTTAAGAAAGATATAGCATTGTGAGAGATATTGCTAGGCGGTGTAAATTGTGATTTGGGTTTTAATATTCTCCTCCAGTCACTATTACCCTGATTATCATGTACTTCTTCTACATTTGACTCTTCTAATAATGAAATTAAAACAGCAACAGCAGTCATATAGAAACATAGATATTGACGGCAGAAAAAAGCCATAGGCCCAGCAAGTCTGCCCGACCTTACCTAACAGTATAAACTTATCTAGTTCGTAGGATAGCCTTATGCTTGTCCCATGCATTTTTAAAGTCCCCCACAGTGTTTGTTGTTACTACCTCTTGAGGAAGTTTATTCCATAAATCAATCACTCTTTCTGTAAAGAAGTGCTTCCTCAAATTACTCCTGAATCTACTACCCTTTAGCTTGAGCTCATGACCCCTTGTTCTTGAATTTTCCATTTTATGTAAAATACCCACAGCCTCAGTTTTACTAAACCCTTTAATGTACTTGAAAGTTGCTATCATATCACCTCTTTCCCTTCTCTCCTCTAAGCTATACATATTTAGGTCATTGAGCCTATCCTGGTAAGTTTTATTTTTTAGACCATGTACCATTTTGGTAGCCCTCCTTTGCACAGATTCAAGTTTGTTAATATCCTTCTGAAGATATGGCCTCCAGAACTGCACACAATACTCAAGATGAGGCCTAACTAATGATCTATAAAGTGGCATAAGAACCTTACTTTTTCTGCTGCAAATACCTTTACCAATACATCCAAGCATTCTGCTAGCCTTACTCGCTGCATTACTACACTGTTTACTAAGTTTTAAATCATCTGAAATAATAATTCCCAAGTCCTGTTCCTCATCTGTAACAGTCAGTAAAGTGTCATTGAGTCTGTAATTAACATTTGGATTTTTCTTCCCTAAATGCATTATTTTACACTTTGCTGTGTTAAACTTTAGATCCCAGTCGTTTGTCCAATCCTCCAATTGTTGTATATCACTTCTCATTTTGTCTACCCCCCCCCTCTGCTTTGTCTAGTGATTCCTCATCATTATTCCCTGAAAAGAATTTCTTAAGCAAAATTTTTCGTACAAATAGGTGAACATCCTTAATTACTTCAAATTTGTCAGTATTAGGTGTGGGTACAAACGAAAGGCCCTTTTTGAGTACAGATATTTGGGTGTTAGTTAAAGTTTGGTCTGTAAGATTTATTATATTTAATTCTGGCTGTTTGATTGGTTCTTTTTGTTCTGAGGTTTTGAGTAAAATTTGACCTGTCTCCTTGTTCTTGGTCTTTTTTCTTTGTCCTCTGCGGGTTCTCCGCCTAAAGGGACACTCTGTGTACTACCATGTGGTGTTATTTTATTTCTAAGAATTGGTCTCAGTCTGACTTTCTCATCAGAGGTGTGTACTGAATAGTAATTTATGAGAGGAATAGACTGTGACGATTTTCATCCAATTAGGAGACTGCTATCAACCACAACTAGGAATCAGATAAACTGAGGAAACTGATAGGTTATCCTAGAGGCGTGCACTACAGCCTTTAGCTGATTGGTTTAGCATCTCCTTACCTAGGGGTTAAAAGGCAGCACCTGGCAGTGAATCAGGTTTGTCAGTTCACTTGCTGAATCACATTGAGAAAGGCTGTGCAACAGCTGAAACATGTTTGTGTAGTTCAACTTGTTTTTAAACTTCTTTTATTACTCAACTTATACCACTTATAATTATTTTTGCTGCATTAACTGTTGCCTCATGCTACCTCTGACACCTGAAGCCGACGGTTCCTGATATCGGCCAGGAATACAGGGGGGTGACATGATAGCAGCAGTGCAGTAATTGTGGTGTACCTTTAGGTAATATATCTATGTGGGTAATGATAGGTGATGTTTATCACCTTAGTCATTATTTTTTAAATAAATTCCTTAATAAAGATTATAGGTTTTAATACCAGTATATACATTTATTATTCGCTAGCAGATATTTCATGCTGTAATTTTACAGCTTATTACAAACGATAGGTGTAAGAGTGCTTAATATCCCCTCTATACTCTCCCATTTCCTTTTCCTATTTTTTAATATTGTACGCGTCCCATTAAAATCGCACTAATACTGAATAACTTCCGGCTGTCATCTGTAGTATTGTATATATAAGTGATTGCCGAGATGTCAATATTGTACGCGTCCTATTAAAATCGCACTAATACTGAAGATCTTCCGGCTGTCATCTGTAGTATTATATATATAAGTGATTTTCGAGCTGACAATATTTATTACGCGTCCCATTAAAATCGCCATAATAATGATGTTCCAAACTGTATCTTTCTTTTGTGTTATTTTTAACTGCCCAGTACCTTGTATCTATGTGCCGCTAGGGTTACTTTCAATACTCAGCATGATCACTATACTATCAGGGTCTTTCTAGATGAATGAATACTGTTCATATTGTAATAACGACCTGAATAGCTACACCGAGTTGCCATTTTGGCATTTAACTTATAACATCTATTAATAGCTTAGGTTGTGCCTAACTAAGCTTAACGGTTAATATAATCCATTCAATAGTATTATTTGACGAACGCTATGACTTATGAATGAATGTTGAACTACTTGAGATGCGTAGCACCTGCTGTATTGATTCACTTAGGATCATTAACTGCAGCATTTAACTGGTAATACTAAAAAATACACAGCCTGGGTTATGCCAGACTTAGCCTAACCGTTAACAGAGCTTTTATATATATATATATATATATATATATATATATATATATATATATATATATATATATATATATATATATATATATATATATAAAAAACGTATGTCAGATGAATGTAACAAGTACTGAATGACTGTTAAACTGCTTGAGACCTGTAGCACTTGCCATACTGATTCACTGAGAACTACTAATTACAAATTTAATCTGGGTTGTGCCAGACATAGTTTAATTTGTATCAACAACAAAAGCTGTGTTAACTAACAAAGTAACACCAAACCAATTCTTAGTCTGGGTTGTGCCAGATTTAGTGTAATTACTAATAATTCTCTGTACAAACATATGATCAATGGACTGGACAAATTTTGTAATGTCCACAGAACAATAATAAATAATATATATACCAAAAACCTTACTGCACATAGCGCTGTTGGTTAATTGAGTGATACCTATTTCACACACTACCTGGGTTGTGCCAGACCTAGTTAAACTGCGAAGTTACAACTCTGATTGAATTAAACAAGTTACTTATCATATGAGCATTAAACCTTTCATGAATCATAGCACAAGCTGGGTTAATTCACTACATAAGAATAATTTCACAGTTAGCCTGGGTTATGCCACACTTAGTCTATAGTGTTATTCTTATTTCTAAATAAGTGCAAGACATAAGAACCTAATGACTCCTGCAACATTTACCACACGGTCCAATACAAGCTGCGCTAACAAGCTGTAAGCTATTAATCGAATATGGCCCGGGTTGCGCCAAACCCAGCTTAATTACAAACTTAGGTTGGGAATGAATAAATATGCCAAACGAATTCCATAACTATTGAATGTCGGTTAAATTAAACCTTGTGATATTCGTGGCATAAGCTATATAGACTAACTAATAAAATTACCTTGCATACAGCCAGGGTTGTGCTTAACTTTTTTCAACAGTGGATATAATCCTTGAATGAATGGTGAATAGATATCTTGATTAAACAAATATTGATAATTACACTCACAGATATTGTATCGAAATCTGCTCATCCCTGAACCATACCAATTATATGCAGAATTATGGGTCTCTAATTTAAAAATTCTGTCACAGAACATGTTTTATCATTAGATAAAGTGAATCTACTGCTACAAGTATATATTTTTTGTCCTCACTTATACAAGAGCAGTTTCTAAACTGACAGCGTGATTGTTGCTGTCAGTAGAAATTAATTACTGATACAACATTGGCATACCTAATACCTTCTGAATTAATAGATGCTTTGATACAGGTATAAATTAAAGCCTACTTGATATAATTTTCAGCTCACTATTAATATGTATATTAACTGAAGTTACACTGGACACATAAATGTCATTTAGTAACTACTCTAACATATAAATACATATCATTTATAATCTTTGAGCTGTGGAAAGATTTGAATCAGCACTAATTTAGTCACTTCTTTATACTGACTAATATCCTGTCCTGCTGTGATATCCACAATCTGGTGGGCAGCAGAGATTTTATATACTATCATATAAGTGATTATATATAATTTTTTCTTTATATCGAGTGACGGCAACATAACCTAACATTAAACTGTATTTAACTGGTCAAGCTTATCATACTGATTCAGGATCTCAGATCATAATTCACCCTGATATAAAATCTTTGTACTAGCTTTTTTGTAGTAAGCTAGTGAGTGAATATAAACTAGCGATTTTTATTGGTTACACTTTAGATCACTTATAACTGTGATATCACACAGGCCTAATTATAACACTTAGTGATCTAATAAACCACCTACTACACTGATCTTGGTACTGGATTGTATTTTTAATTGTGTGTGTAATAAACCTACAATTTGGTTTTTTTAATTTCTATAATAAAGGTTATATTTTAAAATCCTGTTGGGATATTCCGTCCTTTAGTTCAGGGCCCAGAGTGCTGTAAGTGCATACTTTGGGAATCTTGGTATCCTATATATCAATTTTCCTTTGTGTTTGGATTGTCATCATATTATCAACCTGCCTGTGTAGTTCTGAAATCCTCATTGTGTTGTATTTTACTACATTGTTATTGTGTGCTGATTAAAATATAAATGTGTGCTTTGTGGTTGCGTGATGCGTGTTATGTACATAGACGTATATATTGTGATTGTGTCCCACATATGCTGACTTCTATAAAGCAGTATAGCATTGTTGTTCCTTCCCAAAAAGTGACAGCTGTAATCTGTTCTAATGATGTTGTTATTGTACGTAATTCCTAATGGTTTATTCTGAGTGAATCGTGATGTTAAAGGTACAGTAAAATCCCTATTTTCTGTTTCCTGATTCATAGAGAGAATGTAATGTGTTTTCCCCCCATCATTTGAATGCACATGTATGAGGGAATGATAAAAGTAAAGTATGTGCATCCATGAATGATCATGTGTTAAGCCTATGTAGATATGCTGTTGCTGCAAGCATATGAGTTGAATAAATGAAATGCAATAATAAAGGTAAATGAGAGGTGTTTCCCATTGTCTACTGTTTGTGAATCCGGAAATGTTCCAATTATTTTTCTGTCCGTTTAAATGTGATGTAATTTTTGAAAATGTTTGTTACTAGTGATGTTGATTTGTAGTTGATGTAATGTAAAAGTATCATACAATTTAATGTTGTTGTGAATTTCCAATAAGTAAAATCCATAAGTCCATAGGGAAATAGTCATTTCTTGATCTATTTGTCATAGCGGGGCTAACGCAGAAAAACATGAGTTATTTTCCGAATTCTAGCGCTGGTATTTAGAGTTTTTTTGTCTATGCTTTTTGCGTGCATTATGGAAATCTGTCTGTCGCGTGCACGAGCACGTCTTCCCCATAGAAGTCAATGGAGGCTCAAAATTTGAGTGTAAATAAAATCCAAGACTGGTTTTGAGCGTAAAGTGAGTGACGTCATGGTCTTGTGTGAAAAAGTAGCTAAATCGTATTTATTTCATAATAAATAACTTCTTTGCGTATGTAATGTGGTGCATATTGTTTGTATGCATCGATGAGTGTATGTATGTGATAATATTATTAGTTAGATGTAGCTATATGAGTGTCTTTTCCCGTCTGTCAATGTAAGTCAATGGCAAAATGGATTTGTGTTGTTGTTTTTTTCTAACACCCGAGATCTCGCAACTTTGATCCTTTCTATTTTGACGAGGAAATATTAAATATGAAAAATAAATATAGTGTAGTGTTTGTATGAGTATAAGTGTACTTTGTGTAATATTTGTTTTTTGATTCGTGGATGTTTATTTTGTCGTTAGACGTTAACTCCTGGGTCTGAGTTGTCGTAGAGATTTCAGCGTTAGGAATTTTTGGAGTGTCGGTAAGTAAACTCTAAATACCAGCGGGCGGTAAAAAGCAGCGTCTGAAGCCCTATACGCTGGTTTTGACGGCTAACGCAAAACTCTAAATCTAGGCGTATGTAACTACATAAATATTAATGAGAACCACTCAGCGCCCCAACCAGACCAGCCAGGCATAACGGGCACCACATGTCTGACATAGACCTCAAAGACAGAAGAATTTGTGCCCAGTCAGGACGATAAGAAGATTACTTTATCCCCCTATGTCTAATCTTGCGTGCCATTCAAAGCTGAACACTGAGGATCCACCAACCCTTTAAGAGTGGGATCCTCCAGCATCGCCAAAACGTGCCTCAGCAGAACACGAAGGCGCGCCAGTCTACGATGAAAGGCAAAACTCACCTCCACCAGGAACCAAAAGTTGAATCCCTGAAGCCTCAGGGGCAGTCGCTTCCCCAGATGGCTGAACTGGACCAGGTGATACCACGCTTGAGGAGCCCCGGTTAACAAAACATGGACAATATCGTAAACACACTCCTGGGGGATGCAAACGCGCCAGCGCCAAAAATATGGCCATGCGGAACCGTGTCCTAACCTCCGGTGGAAACAAGCCACCTTCCAGAGAAGGATAAATGGTGTTTGGGACACCTGCATGCTTAGTAAAAGAACATTGTAGGGAATGCGCCTCGCGGGAAACAGAATCCCCAGAGGCGGATGGCTCAGTGGACCCCGGATTCCCCGATCCTGAGGAATGAAGCACTCTAAAGAAGCATTCGAAACATAACTGATGGGCATGTATCACCGGGGCCAATTAATATTCTTCCCAAGAAGTAGAAACTGAATCAGAGACATCTGTCTCCAAAATCAGAATCCTTCATAACTGGGATATTGAAAGAATGGACCAATAAGAAAATATAAACGGCACCTTACAACCCAAGTGCTGGGGCACTCACCACCTCCTATGACCCAGAATCCAGCTAAACAGAATTTTTCTGTTGCAACATGGTCAGGATTGTGGAAATGGAGAGCAAAAACGTGACCACGCCCGGTCACAAGGTATACCGTGCAGTCCATGAAAAAGTGTTCAACGCCGTAAAGGCTGCAATGTTCCAAAATAGCCATGAGCCTAAGTATCACTACACATTAGCAGACAGAATCACATAACAAAAATGATTAAAATCCCCCCTGTTCAATAAACCCCCTCAGGAGATATTAACCCTCGATTCCAAGATAAAAAGGAGCCTTACTGAGACCCTGTGCTAAAGTTATCCCTGAAAGGTTGTAGCCCCTCTCGGATAAACATTGTGTTTACAATACATCCATGATGAAAGTAAAATGAAACAATCTTACTGGAATCTACGCTGTGGAACAGGAACACGGCCCTTCAAGTGTGACAGATAGTAGCGTTGACGCTGCCATGGACTTGAGAGAAGAAAGCAGGCAGCAAAACTCGTCAATGCTGATTGCTTGTGGAGCAGTTAATATGAGTCGGGATGGGTTCATAAAAAGACTCTCCCTGCATCTCCGGACTCTTACTTTCATCTGTGCCCTCACTGAGAGGCTGACAGGACTACTTAAAACTCCAGTCCCATTCTGAAGAGTACTTCCCTCCATAAGAGACTATAAAAAAAACTTCTGACACTTCTCTGCCAACCTCCTGGGATGAAAGACAAAGAATGACTGGGGGATGGGGGAAGTGGGAGTGGTATTTAAGCCTTTGGCTGGGGTGTCTTTGCCTCCTCCTGGTGGCCAGGTTCTGAATTCCCAAAAGTAATGAATGCAGCTGTGGACTCTTTCCGTTTATGAAGAAAACACCTTTCATCTGCCACTACCTTAGTTTTACTAAATGTGATTAAAATATAATCTGGTTGGTTTATTTAAAACCTTTAAATCGTTACCCCAGCATAAAAAAGTATTAAAGTCTATTTAAAGTATCATTTATCACAATATATTTCACTATCTAGTAACATAGAATAATCTTAAAATTACAAGAGATAGGATTTCTTTAATCTATTGAAAACTTAAAATATGTTTATCTTGTTTATACAATAACATTTGTTTGAGAATTTATCTACAAATCTAAGACATCAAATATTATTTTCTGTAATGTTAATATCAACACAATATCGACTTAGGCCAAAATTGAAAACAATTTGAAAAAAAAAAACAATTTATGCTTACCTGATAAATTATTTTCTTTTTTTGTCAGTGAGGGTCCACAAATTCAATCATTCCCTATGGGAAATACTTCACCTGTCCACCAGGAGGAGGCAAAGACACCCCAACAAAGTATTAAATATCCCTCCGACTTCCCCTACCCTCCCAGTAGTTTAAGCCAAGGATAAGGAATTGTAGAGAGATACAAGGGGTACAGAGGAGCCATAAGACTGCTTCCACTACATAATTTCAGGGTGGGTTTGTGGACTCTCACTGCCAACAAAGAAATATTTTTTCATGTAAGCATAAATTATGTTTTCTTTCTAGTAGCAGCGAGATTCCCCAAATTCATTCATTACCTATGGGAAACTAATACCCAAGATGAGAAGGACACAAAATGAATACATAGTAACATAGTAACATAGTAGATAAGGTTGAAAAAAGACTGAAGTCCATCGAGTTCAACCTATACAAATCTAAAATACTTACAAAAAGCTCCAGTTAAGCTTAAATAACCCCATTAAAATGTGACCCATTTAATACTAGCAATCATATCCATGAATTTTGTTTATATACAGAAATTTATCCAGACTATTTTTAAATGTATCTATGGTATTGGCATTCACTACCTCCTTTGGTAATGAGTTCCACAATTTTATTGCTCTTACAGTGAAAAAACGTTTCCGTTGCAGGAGATTAAATCTCCTTTCCTCCAACCTTAAATTATGACCTCTTGTCAGAACCAATTTTCTTGGAATAAAAAGAGCTTCTGCCATCTCTGTATATGGGCCTTGAATATATTTATATAAAGTAATCATGTCACCTCTCAAGCGCCTTTTTTCTAAAGAGAACAGACCCAGTTTGGCTAGCCTCTCCTCATAGGTTAATTTCTCCAATCCCCTTATTAGCTTTGTGGCCCTTCTCTGAACTTTTTCTAGTTCTGCAATATCTTTTTTAGCAATCGGTCCCCAGAACTGCACTCCAAACTCAAGGTGAGGTCTTACCAGGGCTTTATATAATGACAGAATTATGCTTTCCTCCCTTGAATCAATGCCTCTTTTAATACATGCTAGTATCTTATTAGCCTTTGAAGCCGCTGCCCTGCATTGTGCACTCATCTTTAGCTTGTTATCTATTACTACTCCCAAATCCCTTTCCTCCTGTGTTTGGCTAAGTCTTGTCCCATTTAAAAAATACATAGCCTGCTTATTTTTACTTCCAAAATGTAGAACCTTACATTTTTCCGTATTAAATCTCATTTTCCATTCACTTGCCCATAGTTCTAATTTTAGCAAATCCCTTTGCAAAGAGAGTTCATCCTGCTCTGACCTAATGACCTTACTTAACTTAGTATCATCTGCAAAAATAGAGATGTCGCTATTTAATCCTTGCTCCAAGTCATTTATAAAAATATTAAAAAGAACAGGGCCCAGTACTGATCCCTGGGGGACGCCACAGATTACCTTTGTCCAATCTGAGTATGATCCATTTACTGCTACTCGTTGCTCCCTATCTTTTATCCAGTTATTTATCCATGAGCTAACATTTTCAGCTATTCCCAGTCCCTTAATTTTGTGCATTAATCTCTCATGTGGCACTGTATCAAATGCCTTTGCAAAATCTAAGTATATCACATCAACTGATTCCCCTTTATCTATATTTTTACTTACTTCCTCGTAGAATCTAATTAGATTAGTTTGACATGATCTATTTCTCCTAAAGCCATGCTGATTAGAACTCATAATCTTGTTTACACGAATATGCTCATCAATATAATCCCTTATAATCCCTTCAAATATCTTCCCCACTATTGATGTCAGACTAACTGGTCTATAGCTTCCTGGATCATCCCTGCTTCCCTTTTTGAAGAGTGGCACCACATCAGCTTTACGCCAATCCTGGGGTACCATGCCTGAGGATAATGAGTCTTGAAAAATTAAGAGTAAAGGTTTGTCTATAACAGTGCTAAGTTCACTTAACACCCTTGGGTGTATTCCATCTGGGCCTGGAGTTTTATTTACCTTAATATTTTTTAGTTTTTTCCTGATATCCTCTAAACAAAACCCAGTTAGTGGTATGGACTGGCATGTTCTATTCTGTTCCAAAGTATCATTCAATGGTTCCTCTCTTGTGTATACTGAAGAAAAAAACTGGTTTAGTACCTCAGCCTTCTCCCTGTCATTATTTATCATGCTACCCTCCACACATTTTAATGTACCTATATTATCCTTCTTAGACTTTTTGCTATTTATGTACTTAAAGAACCTTTTAGGGTTAGACTTAGAATCCTTGGCAATTAATTTTTCATTTTCAATTTTGGCTAATTTGATTGCTTTTTTGCATGCTTTGTTACATTCCTTATAAATATTGTATGCTGAGTCTGTACTATTTTCTTTTAATAATTTAAATGCCCTACGTTTTTTCCTAATTTCTTTTAACACATTTTTATTTAGCCATAACGGCTTAGTTTTTTTATTTTTATTTTTATAACCATATGGTATGTATTGATATGTATATTTATTTAACAAATTTTTAAATATTATCCATTTATCCTCTGTATTTTTATTAGAAAATACATTGTCCCAATTTATATTATTTAATGATTTCCTTAAATCGTTGAATTTTGCTTTCTTGAAATTAAAAGTCTTAGTTAAGCCTTTAAAACACTGCATATGAAAAGAGATTTCAAATGTGACCATGTTATGATCACTGTTACCCAAATGTTCTTTAACTTCTATGTTTGATATTATATCTGTATTGTTTGATAGCACTAAATCCAATATAGCTTTACTCCTAGTTGGCTCCTCTATTAATTGTGACAAGAAGTTATCCCTGAGAACATTTAAAAATCTATCCCCCTTAGCTGAATTACTAGTTTCATTGGCCCAGTTTATATCAGGGTAGTTAAAATCTCCCATAATTACAGCACTGTTATTAGCAGCCTTACCTATTTGGATAAGTAGTTGAGTTTCCTCCGGGTCACTAATGTTGGGAGGCTTGTAGCATGTTCCTAGTAATATTTTTTTAGGATTTTTCCCCCCACTCTTTATTTCAACCCACAGGGTCTCTACATTGTCACTTGTATCATAAATATCTTCCCTTATTGTAGGTTTAAGGTCAGGTTTAATATACATGCAGATTCCTCCACCCCTTTTATTATTCCTGTCCCTCCTAAATAATGTATACCCCTCTAAGTTAACTGCCCAGTCATGTGAATCATCCCACCAAGTTTCAGTTATACTGATAACATCATAGTCCTCTTCTGCAACTAAGAGCGTCAGCTCCCCCATTTTACCTGTCATGCTTCTTGCATTTGTTGTCATACATTTAATTTTCATGTGCTTTCTGCTGCTACTTGGTGTACTTTCCTCTATACTTTCTAATGTGACATTTCTTAAGTCATCCCTTCCTTGAGATATTAAGGGAGTGACATATTCAGACACTGATCTCTCTGTTCTATTTTGTTCTAATTGAATAGGGAGGGAAAGGTAGGGAAGGAAGTCCTGAGAACTAGGCACCACAGCTTGAAGATCCCTTCTTCCAAAGGATCTCTCAGCTGAGGCAAAAAGCATCAAATTTACCAATTCTCATGAAGGTATGCATTAAGGATCAAGTATCAGTCGCACATATCTGATCAACTGAAGCCTTATTCTTGGAGGCCCAAAAAGAAGACACTGCATGGTTAGGAAGTGCCGTAATCTGAGATGGAGGCAGCTGACCCGTTGCAACAGACTCCATGCAAATCAAAATCCTGAACAAGGAGAATAGAGAAACAACAGAGGCCTCCTATCCCTTGCGCTCCCCAGATGCAGGACAAAAAGTAAGAAGATAGATTAAATTTCTTGAAATAAGGAAGATAGAACCCTAAGGCTCTAACCCCATCCAAATTAAGTAAGAAACCTCTCCTTGAAGGGAAAAGAATTGGGACAAAGAGATGGAACAACAAAATCCTAGAATATTGCGAATTGAAAAAAACGGAAGGTAAAACAAAAACCTCATCCTATTCACAGAACAGCCACACCTGAAAGAAAAATGAGATAATACGATAACATTTAAGGACATACATTCAGAAACTCTACGAGCAGAAGAGATAGCTAACAAAAGACACAACTCTCCAAGAGAAAAGTGTAATATCAATGGAATGCATAAGTTCAGACAAACACAATTTATGTAAGATTGTAATATGGTGGCAAAGTTTCCCAAACCTCAAAAGTCTATAAATACCCTGCCCACCTCACTCATACCTCAGTATAGCCAAGAGGTGATGTGTTTAAGGAGTAAAAGCAGAAAAAAGGAGCAGAAAAAAAAAAGATGTACTTATTAAAAATAACTCAAAATAAAGAAAAAATTGGGTGGGCCTCATGGACTCTCGCCACATGAAAGAAAACATAATTTATGTAAGAACTTACCTGATAAATTCATTTCTTTCATATTAGCAAGAGTCCATGAGCTAGTGACGTATGGGATATACATTCCTACCAGGAGGGGCAAAGTTTCCCAAACCTCAAAATGCCTATAAATACACCCCTCACCACACCCACAATTCAGTTTAACGAATAGCCAAGAAGTGGGGTGATAAAAAAGTGCGAAAGCATATAAAATAAGGAATTGGAATAATTGTGCTTTATACAAAAATCATAACCACCACAAAAAAAGGGCGGGCCTCATGGACTCTTGCTAATATGAAAGAAATGAATTTATCAGGTAAGTTCTTACATAAATTATGTTTTCTTTCATGTAATTAGCAAGAGTCCATGAGCTAGTGACGTATGGGATAATGATTACCCAAGATGTGGATCTTTCCACACAAGAGTCACTAGAGAGGGAGGGAAAAAATAAAGACAGCCAATTCCTGCTGAAAATAATCCACACCCAAAATAAAGTTTAATGAAAAACATAAGCAGAAGATTCAGACTGAAACCGCTGCCTGAAGTACTTTTCTACCAAAAACTGCTTCAGAAGAAGAAAATACATCAAAATGGTAGAATTTAGTAAAAGTATGCAAAGAGGACCAAGTTGCTGCTTTGCAAATCTGATCAATCGAAGCTTCATTCCTAAACGCCCAGGAAGTAGAAACTGACCTAGTAGAATGAGCTGTAATCCTCTGAGGCGGAGTTTTACCCGACTCAACATAGGCAAGATGAATTAAAGATTTCAACCAAGATGCCAAAGAAATGGCAGAAGCTTTCTGACCTTTTCTAGAACCGGAAAAGATAACAAATAGACTAGAAGTCTTACGGAAAGACTTAGTAGCTTCAACATAATATTTCAAAGCTCTAACAACATCCAAAGAATGCAACGATTTCTCCTTAGAATTCTTAGGATTAGGACATAATGAAGGAACCACAATTTCTCTACTAATGTTGTTGGAATTCACAACTTTAGGTAAAAAAAAAAAGAAGTTCGCAACACCGCCTTATCCTGATGAAAAATCAGAAAAGGAGACTCACAAGAAAGAGCAGATAATTCAGAAACTCTTCTGGCAGAAGAAATTGCCAAAAGGAACAAAACTTTCCAAGAAAGTAATTTAATGTCCAATGAATGCATAGGTTCAAACGGAGGAGCTTGAAGAGCCCCCAGAACCAAATTCAAACTCCAAGGAGGAGAAATTGACTTAATGACAGGTTTTATACGAACCAGAGCTTGTACAAAACAATGAATATCAGGAAGAATAGCAATCTTTCTGTGAAAAAGAACAGAAAGAGCAGAGATTTGACCTTTCAAGGAACTTGCGGACAAACCCTTATCTAAACCATCCTGAAGAAACTGTAAAATTCTCGGTATTCTAAAAGAATGCCAAGAAAAATGATGAGAAAGACACCAAGAAATATAAGTCTTCCAGACTCTATAATATATTTCTCTAGATACAGATTTACGCGCCTGTAACATAGTATTAATCACAGAGTCAGAGAAACCTCTTTGACCAAGAATCAAGCATTCAATCTCCATACCTTTAAATTTAAGGATTTCAGATCCTGATGGAAAAAAGGACCTTGCGACAGAAGGTCTGGTCTTAACGGAAGAGTCCACGGTTGGCAAGAGGCCATCCGGACCAGATCCGCATACCAAAACCTGTGAGGCCATGCCGGAGCTACCAGCAGAACAAATGAGCATTCCTTCAGAATCTTGGAGATTACTCTTGGAAGAAGAACTAGAGGCGGAAAGAGATAGGCAGGATGATACTTCCAAGAAAGTGATAATGCATCCACTGCCTCCGCCTGAGGATCCCGGGATCTGGACAGATACCTGGGAAGTTTCTTGTTTAGATGAGACGCCATCAGATCTATTTCTGGAAGTTCCCACATTTGAACAATCTGAAGAAATACCTCTGGGTGAAGAGACCATTCGCCCGGATGCAACGTTTGGCGACTGAGATAATCCGCTTCCCAATTGTCTATACCTGGGATATGAACCGCAGAGATTAGACAGGAGCTGGATTCCGCCCAAACCAGAATTCGAGATACTTCTTTCATAGCCAGAGGACTGTGAGTCCCTCCTTGATGATTGATGTATGCCACAGTTGTGACATTGTCTGTCTGAAAACAAATGAACGATTCTCTCTTCAGAAGAGGCCAAAACTGAAGAGCTCTGAAAATTGCACGGAGTTCCAAAATATTGATCGGTAATCTCACCTCCTGAGATTCCCAAACTCCTTGTGCCGTCAGAGACCCCCACACAGCTCCCCAACCCGTGAGACTTGCATCTGTTGAAATTACAGTCCAGGTCGGAAGCACAAAAGAAGCCCCCTGAATTAAACGATGGTGATCTGTCCACCACGTTAGAGAGTGTCGTACAATCGCTTTTAAAGATATTATTTGAGATATCTTTGTGTAATCCTTGCACCATTGATTCAGCATACAGAGCTGAAGAGGTCGCATGTGAAAACGAGCAAAGGGGATCGCGTCTGATGCAGCAGTCATAAGACCTAGAATTTCCATGCATAAGGCTACCGAAGGGAATGATTGTGACTGAAGGTTTCGACAAGCTGAAATCAATTTTAGACGTCTCTTGTCTGTTAAAGACAGAGTCATGGACACTGAATCTATCTGGAAACCCAGAAAGGTCACCCTTGTCTGAGGAATCAATGAACTTTTTGGTAAATTGATCCTCCAACCATGATCTTGAAGAAACAACACAAGTCGATTCGTATGAGATTCTGCTAAATGTAAAGACTGAGCAAGTACCAAGATATCGTCCAAATAAGGAAATACCACAATACCCTGTTCTCTGATTACAGACAGAAGGGCACCGAGAACCTTTGTAAAAATTCTTGGAGCTGTAGCTAGGCCAAACGGCAGAGCCACAAACTGGTAATGCTTGTCCAGAAAAGAGAATCTCAGGAACTGATAATGATCTGGATGAATCGGAATATGCAGATATGCATCCTGTAAATCTATTGTGGACATATAATGCCCTTGCTGAACAAAAGGCAAGATAGTCCTTACAGTTACCATTTTGAACGTAGGTATCCTTACATAACGATTCAATATTTTTAGATCCAGAACTGGTCTGAAGGAATTCTCCTTCTTTGGTACAATGAAGAGATTTGAATAAAACCCCATCCCCTGTTCCGGAACTGGAACTGGCATAATTACTCCAGCCAACTCTAGATCTGAAACACAATTCAGAAATGCTTGAGCTTTCACTGGATTTACTGGGACACGGGAAAGAAAAAATCTCTTTGCAGGAGGTCTCATCTTGAAACCAATTCTGTACCCTTCTGAAACAATGTTCTGAATCCAAAGATTGTGAACAGAATTGAACCAAATTTCTTTGAAAAAACGTAACCTGCCCCCTACCAGCTGAGCTGGAATGAGGGCCGCACCTTCATGTGGACTTAGAAGCAGGCTTTGCCTTTCTAGCAGGCTTGGATTTATTCCAGACTGGAGATGGTTTCCAAACTGAAACTGCTCCTGAGGATGAAGGATCAGGCTTTTGTTCTTTGTTGAAACGAAAGGAACGAAAACGATTATTAGCCCTGTTTTTACCCTTAGATTTTTTATCCTGTGGTAAAAAAATTCCTTTCCCACCAGTAACAGTTGAGATAATAGAATCCAACTGAGAACCAAATAATTTGTTACCCTGGAAAGAAATGGAAAGTAGAGTTGATTTAGAAGCCATATCAGCATTCCAAGTCTTAAGCCATAAAGCTCTTCTAGCTAAAATAGCTAGAGACATAAACCTGACATCAACTCTAATAATATCAAAAATGGCATCACAGATAAAATTATTAGCATGCTGAAGAAGAATAATGATATCATGAGAATCATGATCTGTTACTTGTTGCGCCAAAGTTTCCAACCAAAAAGTTGAAGCTGCAGCAACATCAGCCAATGATATAGCAGGTCTAAGAAGATTACCTGAACACAGATAAGCTTTTCTTAGAAAGGATTCAATTTTCCTATCTAAAGGATCCTTAAACGAAGTACCATCTGACGTAGGAATAGTAGTACGTTTAGCAAGGGTAGAAATAGCCCCATCAACTCTAGGGATTTTGTCCCAAAATTCTAATCTGTCAGACGGCACAGGATATAATTGCTTAAAACGTTTAGAAGGAGTAAATGAATTACCCAATTTATCCCATTCTTTGGAAATTACTTCAGAAATAGCATTAGGAACAGGAAAAACTTCTGGAATAACCACAGGAGATTTAAATACCTTATCTAAACGTTTAGAATTAGTATCAAGAGGACCAGAATCCTCTATTTCTAAAGCAATTAGTACTTCTTTAAGTAAAGAACGAATAAATTCCATTTTAAATAAATATGAAGATTTATCAGCATCAATCTCTGAGACAGAATCCTCTGAACCAGAAGAGTCATCAGAATCAGAATGATGATGTTTATTTAAAAATTCATCTGTAAGGAGAGAAGTTTTAAAAGATTTTTTATGTTTACTAGAAGGAGAAATAACAGACATAGCCTTCTTGATGGATTCAGAAACAAAATCTCTTATGTTATCAGGAACATTCTGCACCTTAGATGTTGAAGGAACTGCAACAGGCAATGGTACTTTACTAAAGGAAATATTATCTGCATTAACAAGTTTGTCATGACAATTAACACAAACAACAGCCGGAGGAATAGCTACCAAAAGTTTACAGCAGATACACTTAGCTTTGGTAGGTCCAGCACTAGACAGCGATTTTCCTGAAGTATCTTCTGACTCAGATGCAACGTGAGACATCTTGCAATATGTAAGAGAAAAAACAACATATAAAGCAAAATTGATCAAATTCCTTAAATGACCGTTTCAGGAATGGGAAAAAATGCCAAAGAACAAGCTTCTAGCAACCAGAAGCAATGAAAAATGAGACTTAAATAATGTGGAGACAAAAGCGACGCCCATATTTTTTTAGCGCCAAATAAGACGCCCACATTATTTGGCGCCTAAATGCTTTTGGCGCCAAAAATGACGCCACTTCCGGAACGCCAACATTTTTGGCGCAAATTAACGTCAAAAAATGACGCAACTTCCGGCGACACGTATGACGCCGGAAACGGAAAAGATTTTTTGCGCCAAAAAAATTCCGCGCCAAGAATGACGCAATAAAATGAAGCATTTTCAGCCCCCGCGAGCCTAACAGCCCACAGGGAAAAAGAGTCAAATTGAAGGTAAGAAAAAATGATTAATTCAAATGCATTATCCCAAATATGAAACTGACTGTCTGAAAATAAGGAATGTTGAACATTCTGAGTCAAGGCAAATAAATGTTTGAATACATATATTTAGAACTTTATAAACAAAGTGCCCAACCATAGCTTAGAGTGTCACAGAAAATAAGATTTACTTACCCCAGGACACTCATCTACATGTTTGTAGAAAGCCAAACCAGTACTGAAACGAGAATCAGCAGAGGTAATGGTATATAAATAAGAGTATATCGTCGATCTGAAAAGGGAGGTAAGAGATGAATCTCTACGACCGATAACAGAGAACCTATGAAATAGACCCCGTAGAAGGAGATCACTGCATTCATATAGGCAATACTCTCCTCACATCCCTCTGACATTCACTGCACGCTGAGAGGAAAACCGGGCTCCAACCTGCTGCGGAGCGCATATCAACGTAGAATCTAGCACAAACTTACTTCACCACCTCCATAGGAGGCAAAGTTTGTAAAACTGAATTGTGGGTGTGGTGAGGGGTGTATTTATAGGCATTTTGAGGTTTGGGAAACTTTGCCCCTCCTGGTAGGAATGTATATCCCATACGTCACTAGCTCATGGACTCTTGCTAATTACATGAAAGAAATGCATTTTTCAGGCAAGTTCTTATATAAATTATGTTTTTTTCCATATAGGTGGCAAGAGTCCATGAGTTTGTTACTGATGGGATATAATACCCACAAAGTGGAAGTCCACAAGTAACAAAAATAAAGGGAGGGATAAAATAACAGCTATTTTCAGTGAGAAATTAAATCCAAAAGTAATGTCTTTTTAATAAATTTTAAAAAAAAAACTTAAAACATAGGCACTTGAATCAAACTGAGACAGCTGCCTGAAGAACCTATCTACCAAAAGCTGCTACAGAAGAAGCAAAAACATAAGAATGATAGAATTTAGTAAAGGTATGCAAGGAAGACCAAGTGGCCGCTTTGCAAATTTGATCAACTGAAGCTTCATTCTTGAAAGCCCAAGACGTGGCAACTGAACTTGTAGAATTAGCTATAATTCTCTGAGGTAGAGACTGCCCCACCTCCAAATAAGCTTTGTGAAATTATTTTTTTTTAACCAATATGCTAATGAAATGGCAGAGGCTTTGTGACTTTTTCTAGAACCAGAAAAAAGAACAAACAGACTAGAAGTCTGTCTTATATCCTTTGTAGCATAAACATATTATTTAAAAGCTCTTACTATATCTAAAGAGTAGATTTAGGATTAGGACACAAGGAACAATAATTTCCCTATTAATGTTGTTAGAATTCACAACTTAATGTAAAAATTTGAAAGAAGTTTGCAAAACTGCTTTATCTTGATGGAAAATCAAATAAGGAGACTCACAAGAGAGAGCAGACTATTCAGAAACTTGTCTAGCAGAAGAGATAGCCAAGAGAAAAAAAAACCTTTAAAGAAAAAAATAAAAAGGCATGAGACAGGGGCGCCCAATAGCCTAGGCACAGTGGTGGTAGTGGATGGTAGTGTATAGGTGAAGATGAACTACTCACAAATAGGCTGCACCTCCAGGTGATATAAACACCTACTGAGATATTGCAGCCTCCCAGCTAACTGGTCACCGGTCAATCTCCAAGAGGAATCGGTCACTTAAAATCTGGAGGGTCAAAGTTATAGGACTGGATTGTAAGTCCTGATTTTTATACCTATATTGGCCTGATGAAACAGCCTGTAAGCTGAGAAACGCATCCCCTGTTTTTTTTAATAAACCATTTTTATACAATTATCACCTGAGTAGTTCTGCTCATTTGTTTTATGATACAATGTTTATTTTTCCACAGTGTTGGAGACTCTACTCCCCCCTCTTGGAGATTGTTGGGCTACCAGTCAGCTGGGAGGCTGTGAGATCCCAGTCTGCGAAAGAAGCAACGGAACACCAGATCAGGTTTCTATGTAATACGTAGCTTTTATTAAGCAAACAACTGGTTAAAAACGTGTGCCATAATCAACAATAGAACGAGGAGGAATTTGCAGATCTTGCTTACTCGTTTTGGCATTAGCCGTAATCATAGCTAAGCATACTGTTCACCTTTCTCATATTTAAAATAGCCACCGATTTCTTATTGGACAATCGTGACATATATACGTAAAAACAATATACAGTACAAACCAGTTACTGTTTGCAGAAATAAGCAAATATATACATATACTGACTGCTGAAATTGTGATTTTTAAATACATTTACATAATTGCAGTTTTAAACAGCTTATCCAATTTTCCATAATTTTGTGACCTAGTGGTATACTTTATTCAACTCTGAACTAAATGATACATTATGCTGCTGAAAGACCTTTTGCATACCTTCAAGTCGATTTGCATATTTAGGGAATCTGCGACTAACAAACTATGGATATGACACTTCTCTGTTGTC
The DNA here is from genome assembly GCF_027579735.1 of Bombina bombina. Taxonomy (NCBI): domain Eukaryota; kingdom Metazoa; phylum Chordata; class Amphibia; order Anura; family Bombinatoridae; genus Bombina; species Bombina bombina. Next base: position 844,477,698 of record NC_069502.1, on the reverse strand, counting down.
ACATCATTCTATGGCTTAACTACATATAGTAAATACATTACTAGCATTCAGTTGGGTTCAATTTAAGCTAAACGTGAGCTAAATATGACTTAATGATGCTACATCAGAAACCTCTTAAAAACTATAGAATTTTCTTAACATCTGCATATCACTGTATGTTTCTGAGCTTTGTACTGTGGGTATCATGTTAGTCTAGAATTATCTTTTGTTAGGGATTCCCCATTTAGACTACAAAAAGGGTTATATACACAATATACACTCTTTACAAAAGATAAATGTTTTTAACACCAAAAATTGATCAATTGAGTTAAGCCCTTGCAGTACTCTGGTTTTTAATTTGTGAATCCAGTATACTTCTCTAAGTCCTAGCTTAGAGGTTGACATGACTACTTAAAACTCCAGTCCTATCTCGAAGGGCAGATACCCTTTTTCAGGACTCTCCGAATCTTCTGCCACGTCCTAACGTGCCGAAAGGCAAAGAATGACTGGGGTAATGAGGAAGTGGAAGGGATATTTAAGTCTTTGGCTCCTCTTGATGGCCAGGTGTTGTATTTCCCAACAATAAGGAATGAAGCTGTGGACTCTCCCTATCTTTGGAAGGAAAAAGTAATGGACATATTCTTGACCTCAATTTTAATGATGTCAAAATCACATCACAAATAAAATCATTAGCAATCTTAACCCCTTAATGACCGCAGCACTTTTCCATTTTCTGTCCGTTTGGGACCAAGGCTATTTTTACATTTTTGAGGTGTTTGTGTTTAGCTGTAATTTTCCTCTTACTCATTTACTGTACCCACACATATTATATACCGTTTTTATCGCCATTAAATGGACTTTCTAAAGATACCATTATTTTCATCATATCTTATAATTTACTATAAAAAAAATTATAAAATATGAGGAAAAAATGGAAAAAAACACACTTTTTCTAACTTTGACCCCCAAAATCTGTTACACATCTACAACCACCAAAAAACACCCATGCTAAATAGTTTCTAAATTTTGTCCTGAGTTTAGAAATACCCAATGTTTACATGTTCTTTGCTTTTTTTGCAAGTTATAGGGCCATAAATACAAGTAGCACTTTGCTATTTCAAAACCACTTTTTTTCAAAATTAGCGCTAGTTACATTGGAACACTAATATCTTTCAGGAATCCCTGAATATCCATTGACATGTATATATTTTTTTTTAGAAGACATCCCAAAGTATTGATCTAGGCCCATTTTGGTATATTTCATGCCACCATTTCACCGCCAAATGCGATCAAATAAAGAAAATTGTTCACTTTTTCACAATTTTTTTCACAAACTTTAGGTTTCTCACTGAAATTATTTACAAACAACTTATGTAATTATAGCATAAATGGTTGTAAATGCTTCTCTGGGATACCCTTTGTTCAGAAATAGCAGACATATATGGCTTTGGCTTTGCTTTTTGGTAATTAGAAGGCTGCTAAATGCCACTGCGCACAATACGTGTATTATGCCCAGCAGTGAAGGGGTTAATTAGGGAGCATGTAGGGAGCTTCTAGGGTTAATTTTAGCTTTAGTGTAGTGTAGTAGACAACCCCAAGTATTGATCTAGGCCCATTTTGGTATATTTCATGCCACCATTTCACCGCCAAATGCGATCAAATAAAAAAAAACGTTAATTTTTTCACAATTTTAGGTTTCTCACTGAAATTATTTACAAACAGCTTGTGCAATTATGGCACAAATGGTTGTAAATGCTTCTCTGGGATGTCCTTTGTTCAGAAATAGCAGACATATATGACTTTGGCGTTGCTTTTTGGTAATTAGAAAGTCGCTAAATGCTGCTGCGCATCACACGTGTATTATGGCTAGCAGTGAAGGGGTTAATTAGGTAGTTTGTAGGGAGCTTGCAGGGTTAATTTTAGCTTTAGTGTAGATATCAGCCTCCCACCTGACACATCCCACCCCCTGATCCCTCCCAAACAGCTCCCTTCCCTCCCCCACCCCACAATTGTCCCCGCCATCTTAAGTACTGGCAGAAAGTCTGCCAGTACTAAAATAAAAGTTTTTTTTTGTTTTTTTCTAAAAGAAAAAAAAAAGCATATTTACATATGCTGTGTTTAGGATCCCCCCTTAGCCCCCAACCTCCCTGATCCCCCCAAAACAGCTCTCTAAGCCTCCCCCTCTGCCTTATTGGGGGCCATCTTGGGTACTGGCAGCTGTCTGCCAGTACCCAGTTTGCACACAAACAAATGTTTATTTTTTTATTTTTTTTTATTTTTTTTGCAGGGCACCCCACGGTCCCCCACGGACCAACCCCCACCACCTAAATGACTCCTAAGGTTTTTTTTTACATTCTAAGTCCCACTTTTATTTTGTTTTGGGACACATTTTTCTGTAGTGTAGCGGTTCCCACCCGCTCCCTCCCAGTGCACGCGCCCGCCCCCGCCCCCTCGTGCACGTGCGCGCGCCCGCGCGCGCCCCCGGACTCCCCCGCCCACGATCCCGCCCCCCTCCACATGACCAGGGCCATCGATGGCCGCCACCCACCTCCCACACCGGCTCCCACCCACCAACGATACCGGCCATCGATGTCCGGTGCAGAGAGGGCCACAGAGTGGCTCTCTCTGCATCGGATGGCCGTAGAAGGTTATTGCAGGATGCCTCCATATCGAGGCATCACTGCAATAACCGGAAAGCAGCTGGAAGCGAGCAGGATCGCTTCCAGCTGCTTTCCACACCGAGGACGTGCAGGGTACGTCCTCAGGCGTTAACTGCCTTTTTTCTGAGGACGTACCCTGCACGTCCTCAGTCATTAAGGGGTTAAGGACTTCAATCTTCTGAGGATATTCACAACTGCATTAGTCAGAAACCATCTGATAAAGAGAATCACACCAGGAATACGCAGCAGCGGCCATCACTACTGCAGGTCTAAGCTGAAGAGTTGATTGGGAAAATAATTCCCTAAGCCAGGATTCAGATTTCCAGTCCATTGTATCCCTAAACGAAGAACTATCCTCCATAGGAATAGTACTGCACATAGCTAAAGTGCAAATAGTTCCATCAACCTTAGGGGCTACTTACTAGGCTGATAAATTATTTTCTGAAAGTGGATACATTCTTTTGAACCTGTTAGAAGGTGCATAAGGAATGCCTGGTTTCTTCCATTCTTTTGCTATATATTCTGTAACCAAGTCAGGTACTTCAAAGGCCTTAGGCACTTTTAGCAGAGCTTTAAAGATCTTATTCAATTTATTTACAGGGTTGGAATCCCCTGGATTCAGTTCTGATAGTTCTAAGGTAATAAAATCCTCCTGAAGCAGGAAGCAGATATGGTCTACTTTAAATCTAATTGTGGAATCAGACTCTGTCTCAGCTGCTGGTTCAGGATCCTCAGAGGAGATTTCACAGCTGAAGCAACCAGAGTAAAGTTAGCGGGTGTCCTGCTGTTTTGTGGCCGACCAGGAGTTCCAGGAGCATGGCCAGTCTAGGATGGTTTTTCTGGTCAGAGACCAGCTCTTCTCTGACAAAGTAGGAACACAAAAACAAGCAAACAAAGACTCCTAGAGATCGTGGTTGCTCCGAGGAACCCAAAAACGCTGAGGAACAGGGGTGAGGTAGTAGGAGGGGGGTAGGGGTTTAACCCTTGCAGCCCGGTGTCTGACAGCAGCCTTGGGTGTCTGGTAACCGTGACAAAACTCATAACAGAAATGTTAAAAAATACACTAACACCCATAAACTACACTATTAACCCCTAAACCGCCACCCCTGCATCGCAAACACTATAATAAACCTATTAACCCCTAATCCGCCGCCCACCCATAAAGCCAACACTAAAATAAAGTATTAACCCCTAAACCGCTGGCCGCCCACATCACAAATACTAAACTAAACCTATTAAACCCTAAACCGCCGGGCACCACATAGCAAAAACTAAACCTATTAACCCCTAAACCGCCGGCCTCCCACATCACGACACACTAAATTAAACTATAAACCCCTAACCTTAACACCCCCTAACTTTAAATAAAAGTTACAATATAACTATCTTAAAATGAATAAAAACTTACCTGTGAAATTAAAAAAAACTAAACTAACCTAACATTTAAAAAAAAACTAAAATAAACTAAAAATAAAAAACCTAAGTTACAAAATTAAAAAATCCTAACAATAAAAAATAAATAAAAAAAACCTAAGATTCCAAAAAATAAGCAAAATTATCCAATATAATAAAAATTAAACCTAATCTAACCCCTATAAAAACAAAAAAAGCCACCCTAAAATAAAAACACCTTCTAAATCTAACAATAAACTACCAATAACCCTTAAAAGGGTCTTTTGTAGGGCATTGTCCTAAGTTAAACAGCTCTTTTACATAAAAAATACAAAGAACCTCCTAACAGTAAACCCCCCCCCCAAAAAAACACAATTTATGCTTACCTGATAAATTTATTTCTCTTGTGGTGTATCCAGTCCATGGATCATCCATTACTTGTGGGATATTCTCATTCCCAACAGGAAGTTGCAAGAGGACACCCAACAGCAGAGCTGTAATATAGCTCCTCCCCTAACTGTCATAGCCAGTCATTCGACCGAAAACAAGCCGAGAAAGGAGGAACCATAGGGTGTAGTGGTTACTGTAGTTTAAATTTAAAAATTACCTGCCTTAAAATGACAGGGCGGGCCGTGGACTGGATACACCACAAGAGAAATAAATTTATCAGGTAAGCATAAATTGTGTTTTCTCTTGTAAGGTGTATCCAGTCCACGGATCATCCATTACTTGTGGGATACCAATACCAAAGCTAAAGTACACGGATGAAGGGAGGGACAAGGCAGGAACTTAAATGGAAGAAACCACTGCCTGTAAAACCTCTCTCCCAAATATAGCCTCCAAAGAAGCAAAAGTATCAAATTTTGAAAAAGTATGAAGCGAAGACCAAGTCGCCGCCTTGCAAATCTGTTCAACAGAAGCCTCATTTTTAAAGGCCCAAGTGGAAGCCACAGCTCTAGTGGAATGAGCTGTAATCCTTTCAGGAGGCTGCTGTCCAGCAGTCTCATAGGCTAAGCGGATTAAGCTTCTTAGCCAAAAGAAAAAGAGGTTGCCAAAGCCTTTTGACCTCTCCTCTGTCCAGAGTAGACAACAAACAAAGCAGATGTTTGACGAAAATCTTTAGTAGCTTGTAAGTAAAACTTTAAAGCACGGACCACGTCCAGATTGTGTAACACAAGGATGGAACCACAATCTCTTGATTGATATTCTCGTTAGATACCACCTTAGGTAAGAACCCAGGTTTGGTACGCAGGACTACCTTATCCGTATGAAAAATCAGATAAGGAGAATCACATTGTAAGGCAGATAGCTCAGAGACTCTACGAGCCGAGGAAATAGCTACCAAAAAAAAGAACTTTCCAAGATAAAAGTTTAATATCTATGGAATGAAGAGGTTCAAACGGAACTCCTTGAAGAACCTTAAAAAACAAGTTTAAGCTCTATGGTGGAGCAACAGGTTTAAACACAGGCTTGATTCTAACTAAAGCCTGACAAAATGCCTGAACGTCTGGAACATCTGCCAGACGCTAGTGCAAAAGGACAGAGCAAAAATCTGTCCCTTTAAGAAACTAGCTGACAATCCTTTTTCCAAACCTTCTTGGAGAAAAGATAAAATCCTAGGAATCCTGACCTTACTCCATGAGTAACCCTTGGATTCACACCAATAAAAGATATCTACGCCATACCTTATGGTAAATTTTCCTGGTGACAGGCTTTCGTGCCTGTATTAAGGTATCAATAACTGACTCGGAGAAGCCACGCTTTGATAAAATCAAGCGTTCAATCTCCAGGCAGTCAGCCTCAGAGAAATTAGATTTGGATGGTTGAAAGGACCCTGAAGTAGAAGGTCCTGTCTCAGAGGCAGAGACCATGGTGGAAAGGATGACATGTCCACTAGATCTGCATACCAGGTCCTGCGTGGCCACGCAGGTGCTATCAGAATCACCAATGCTCTCTCCTGCTTGATCTTGGCAATCAGTCGAGGGAGCAGAGGAAACGGTGGAAACACATAAGTCAGGTTGAAAGACCAGGGCGCTGCTAGAGTATCTATCAGTGTCGCCTTGGGATCCCCGGACCTGAATCCGTAACACGGAAGCTTGGCGTTCTGGCGAGACGCCATGAGATCCAGTTCTGGTTTGCCCCAACGGAGAATCAGTTGTGCAAATCATTCCGGATGGAGTTCCCACTCTCCCGGATGAAAAGTCTGACGACTTAGAAAATCCGCCTCCCAGTGCTCTACATCTGGGATATGGATAGCTGATAGGTGGCAAGAGTGAATCTCTGCCCAGTGAATTGTTTTTGAAACTTCTAACATCTCTAGGGAACTTCTTGTTCCCCCTCAATGGTTGATGTAAGCTACAGTCATGATGTTGACCGACTGAAATCTGATGTACCTCAGAGTTGCTAACTGAGGCCAAACCTGAAGAGCCTTGAATATCGCTCCTAGTTCCAGAATATTTATTGGAAGGAGAGACTCCTCCTGATTCACGATCCCTGAGCCTTCAGGGAGTTCCAGACTGCACCCCAACCTAGAAGGCTGGCATTTGTTGTTACAATAGTCCAATCTGGCCTGCGAAGGTCATACCTTTGGACAGATGGACCCGAGATAGTCACCAGGGAAGAGGATCCCTGGTCTCTTGGTCCAGATTCAGTTGAGGGGCCAAATCTGTGTAATCCCCGCTCCACTGACTGAGCCTGCATAGTTTCAGCGGTCTGAGATGTAAGCGTGCAAACGGCACTATGTCCATTGCCGCTACCATTAAGCCGATTACTTCCATACACTGAGCCACCAAAGGGCGCGGAATGGAATGAAGAACCCGACAGGAATTTAGAAGCTTTGATAACCTGGACTCCGTCAAGGTAAATTTTCATTTCAACAGAATCTATCAGAGTCCCTAGAAAGGAAACTCTTGTGAGTGGGGATAGAGAACACTTTTCCTCGTTCACTTTCCACCCATGCGACCTCAGAAATGACAGTACTACGTCCGTATGAGACTTGGCAATTTGGAAGTTTGACGCCTGTATCAGGATGTCGTCTAAATAAGGGGCTACTGCTATGCCCTGCGGCCTTAGGACCGCCAAAAGCGACCCTAGAACCTTTGTAAAGATTCTTGGGGCTGTAGCTAATCCAAAGGGAAGAGCTACAACTGGTAATGCCTGTCTTGAAAGGCAAACCTGAGAAACCGATGATGATCTTTGTGTATCGGAATGTGAAGATAAGCATCCTTTAGATCCACTGTAGTCATATATTGACCCTCCTGGATCAGTGGTAGGATGGTACGAATAGTTTCCATCTTGAACGACGGAACTTTGAGGAATTTGTTTAAGATCTTTAGATCCAAAATCGGTCTGAAGGTTCCCTCTTTTTTGGGAACCACAAACAGATTTGAGTAAAAACCCTGTTCCTCCTTTGGAACTGGATGGATCACTCCCATAACTAGGAGGTCTCGTACACAGTGTAAGAATGCCTCTCTCTTTATCTGGTTTGCAGATAATTGTGAAAGGTGAAATCTCCCTTTTGGGGGGGAAGATTTTAAGTCCAGAAGATATCCCTGGGATATAATTTCCAACGCCCAGGGATCCTGAACATCTCTTGCCCACGCCTGGGCGAAGAGTGAAAGTCTGCCCCCTACTAGATCCGTTACCGGATAGGGGGTCGTTACCTTCATGCTGTCTTAGAGGCAGCAGCAGGCGTTTTGACCTGCTTACCTTTTTTTCCAGGTCTGGTTTGGTCTCCAGACCGTCTTGGATTGAGCAAAAGTTCCCTCTTGTTTATTATTAGAGGAAGTTGATGACGCACCTGCCTTGAAGTTTCGAAAGGCACGAAAATTAGACTGTTTGGCCCTAGATTTGGACCTGTCCTGAGGAAGGGCATGATCTTTTCCTCCCGTGATATCAGCAATAATCTCCTTCAAACCAGGCCCGAAAAGGGTCTGCCCCTTGAAGGGAATGTTAAGTAGCTTAGATTTTAAAGTCACGTCAGCTGACCATGATTTAAGCCATAGCGCTCTGCGCGCCTGTATAGCAAAACCAGAATTCTTAGCCGTTAGTTTATTCAAATGAACAATGGCATCAGAAATAAAATAATTGGCTAGCTTAAGTGCTCTAAGTTTGACAAGTATGTCATCCAATGGATTCTCTACCTGTAAAGCCTCTTCCAGAGACTCAAACCAGTACGCCGCAGCAGCAGTGACAGGGGCAATGCATGCAATGGGCTGTAGGATAAAACCTTGTTGAATAAATATTTTCTTAAGGTAACCTTCTAATTTTTTATCCATTGGATCTAAAAAAGCACAACTGTCCTCGACAGGGATAGTAGTACGCTTTGCTAGAGTAGAAACTGCTCCCTCCACCTTAGGGACTGTCTGCCATAAGTCCCGTGTGGTGGCGTCTATTGGAAAACATTTTTCTAAAAATAGGAGGGGAAGAGAACGGCACACCTGGTCTATCCCATTCCTTATTAATAATTTCTGTAAACCTTTTAGGTATTGGAAAAACATCAGTACACACCGGCACTGCAAAGCATTTATCCAGTCTACACAATTTCTCTGGCACTGCAATGGTATCACAGTCATTCAGAGCAGTAAAACCTCCCTAAGCAACACGCGAAGGTGTTCAAGCTTAAATTTAAATGTAGAAATATTAGAATCAGGTATCTTTCCTGAGTCATTAACATCACCCACTGACTGAAGCTCTCCTTCCTCAGCTTCTGCATATTGTGAGGCAGTATCAGACATGGTTCTTAAAGCGTCAGTATGCTCTGCATTTTGTCTCACCCCAGAGCTATCTCGCTAACCTCTAAGTTCAGGTAGTCTGGCTAATACCGCTGACAGTGTATTATCCATGACTGCCGCCATGTCTTGTAAAGTAAAGTAAACGCTATGGGCGCCCTAGATGTACTTGGCGCCATTTGAGCGCGAGTCCCTTGGGCGGGAGTCAAAGGGTCTGACACGTGGGGAGAGTTAGTCAGCATAACTTTCCCCTAGTCAGATTCCTCTGGTGATAATTTAAAAAAAAAAAAAAATGAATATGATCTTTATTACATAAAATGAAATCAGTACATTTGGTACACATTCTAAGAGGGGGTTCCACCATGGCTTTTAAACATAATGAACAAGGAGTTTCTTCTATGTCAGACATATTTATACAGACTAGCAATGAGACTAGCAAGCTTGGAAAACACTTTAAATCAAGTTAACAAGCAAATATAAAAAACGGTACTGTGCCTTTAAGAGAAACAAATTTTGTCAGAATTTGAAAAACAGTGAAAAAATGCAGTAAATCAAACGAAATTTTTACAGTGTATGTAATAGGCTAGCAGAGCATTGCATCCACTTGCAAATGGATGAGTAACCCCTTAGTTCAAAAAAAGGATCAAAAAAACGAAATAGACGTTTTTTAACAGTCACAAAGAACTGCCACAGCAAGCTGTGGTCCTACCTTCCCCAATACACGACTTTGGAAAGCCTTTGAGCCCTTTAGAGATGTCCTATAGCATACAGGGGACTCCTGAGGGAAGCTGGATGTCACAGTTTGTAATTTTAACTGCACCAACTGTAACTTTTATACTATAACAGTGGAAAGCCTCATTAAACTGTTTCTATTCAAAATTTAAGCCAGCCATGTGGAAAAAACTAGGCCCCAATAAAGTTTTATCACCAAAGCATATATAAAAACGATTAAACATGCCAGCAAACATTTTATATTGCAATATCATAAGGGTATTACCCCTGGGAGTAAGCATGATACCAGTCGTTATTAAATCACTGTATTCAGGCTTAACTTACATTAATCCGGTATCAGCAGCATTTTCTAGTGTTTTCCATCTCTAGAAAAAAATTATAACTGCACATACCTGATAGCAGAATAAACTGCACGCCATTCTCTCGCTGAAGTTACCTCATCTGTGTAATTCCCTCAGACATATGTGAGAACGGCAATAGATCTTAGTTACAACCTGCTAAGATCATAGAAACCTCAGGCAGATTCTTCTTCTATTTACTGCCTGAGATAAAATAGCACAACTCCGGTACTATTTAAAAATAACAAACTTTTGATTGAAGAAAATAAACTAGCTATATTTAACCACTCTCTCCTACAACGACCTAGCTTGTTGAGAGTTGCAAGAGAATGACTGGCTATGACAGTTAGGGGAGGAGCTATATTACAGCTCTGCTGTTGGGTGTCCTCTTGCAACTTCCTGTTGGGAATGAGAATATCCCACAAGTAATGGATGATCCGTGGACTGGATACACCTTACAAGAGAAACCCTAAATCTAAAAAAAGCAAAGCAAAGCTACCCATTGCTCCTAAAGGGGCATTTGTGTGGGAATTGCCCTTAAAAGGGCAATCAGCTCTTTAGTGCCCATTAAAAAATAAAAAAAGACTTAATCTAAAAATAAACCACCCCAATTTTTTTTTTAAAAACGAACTAACACGACTTCCGGTGGGTGGTGTTTCAAGATGGTCGCAAGTCTGAGAGGCTCTGCTTAAAAACCAGGATTTCATCCTTATACCAGGATAAATCCATTGCCATCCTATTATCCCTTAACAGATTATGCTGTTCGGGAACCTTTGAGGATCAAGAATAACATCTCTTGGCCCCCGGGACGACAGAAAGTTATAAAGATGGAGAGTGAAGTATTGCTACAGGCTGTACAAAGCAGAGAGTGGGATATGAATAAGTATGGATATCTTCCTCGCTGAGACAACACTTCGAAATAAAGACTTGTTAATCTCTCTAAAGGACCTATTCCTACCAGTGTTAGATAAACTAGAATCTGCACTGAAAGAATTACTGGCTAAAACTCGAGTTGGGAAGCCCTTACGCTCTTCCTCAAAATGGCGCCAACATCCAGCAGAGCCACTTCATGATAATATCAGTGGGACTCTTGAGAAGCATCAACCAGCTCAACAGGAGAGATCACAGGACCGGCCGATGTGGATGCAGTTACATAACTTAACTTTAATGGATCTCTGCTGCACAGCAAGCATTAAGGAAAAAACTATCAAAGATACAGTGCCGTTCGCCATACCGGCTGGCAATACATCTATGTTACAGCGGAGCTCTGGCACTTACTCTTATTCCCATCAGATCCTGAACAACACAATCCCTCATGCTCTGTGCCAGCAGCATAGCAAACTATCAATCGGAGGATTGCGATTGCTGACGACTCAAGTGCTGCACATATCTGGGGCGTGATCCGATAAACGGCGTAGTTTGCGGCGCAAGCGAGGGAACCCGCGTCGCCCGCAGTTTCAGCTCGCAACTCGAGCTATCCCATATACGGCGCCGTCAGATGCTAAAGTGCCGTAAGTCGGATAAACCAGCGATGTCCAGAACAAATTTCTGGCGTCGCCAGTGACTTACGGCACGTTAGAAACTGCCGGCGCCTACAAAACCTGACTAAAGTCTAAATCACCCGCACTGTCTAACACACCTCCCTAACATAGCCCGACACGTCTAACCCTCTATCCGCTATCCCCCCTCACTATCCTAACAATAAAAAATGTATTAACCCCTAAACCGCCGCTCCCAGAGTCCGCCGCTACCTAATAAAGTTATTAACCCCTAAACCGCCGCCAGCTTTATTAAATCTATAACCCCCTAAAGTGAGCCCCTAACACCGCCGCCGCCATCTACCTTACCTACCCCCTAAAGTGAGCCCCTACCCCGCAGCTATCTATTTTAAAATTATTAACCCCTAATCTAATCCCCCTACCCCGCCGCCATCTATATTAAATTATTTAACCCCTAAAATACTAAACTATCCCTACCACTAAACCTAAGTCTAACCCTACAAATAGCCCTGAAAAGGGCTTTCTGCGTGGCATTGCCCCAAAGTAACAGCTCTTTTGCCAGCCCTTAAAAGGGCTTTTTGCGGGGCATGCCCCAAAGAATTCAGCTCTTTTGCCAGCCCTTAAAAGGGCATTTGGCGGGGCTTTGTCACAAAGTAAACTGCTCTTTTGCCTACAATCTACATCCCCCTACACCGCGGCCACCTATAATAAATGTATTAACCCCTAATCTAATCCCCCTACACCGCCGCCAGCTATATTAACCCTAATTATATTAGGGTTAATATAGTTAATATATATATATATAAAGTATAATAACCCTATCTAACTCTAACATCCTAACTAAACTCTTATTAAAATAAATCTAATATTAATATTATTAATTAAAATATTCCTATTTAAAACTAAATACTTACCTATAAAATAAACCCTAAGATAGCTACAATATAATTAATAATTACATTGTAGCTATGTTAGGGTTTATATTTATTTTACAGGTAAATTGTTAATTATTTTAACTAGGTCTAATAGCTATTAAATAGTTATTAACTATTTAATAGCTACCTAGTTAAAATAATTACCCAATTACCTGTAAAATAAATCCTAACCTAAGTTACAAATACACCTACACTATCAATAAATTAAATAAACTACAAATATCTATCTAAAAATACAATTAAATAAACTAAACTAAATTACAAAAAACAAACAAACACTAAAATTACAAAAAATAAAAAGATTACAAGATTTTTAAGCTACTTACACCTATTCTAAGCCCCCTAATAAAATAATAAAGCCCCCCAAAATAAAAAAAATTCCCTACCCTATTCTAAATTAAAAAAAGTTCAAAGCTCTTTTACCTTACCAGCTCTTAAAAGGGCCTTTTGTGGGGGCATGCCCCAAAGAAAACTGCTCTTTTGCCTGAAAAAAACCCCCACAATACCACCCCCCAACATTACAACCCACCACCCACATACCCCTAATCTAACCCAAACCCCCCTTAAATAAACCTAACACTACCCCCCTGAAGATCTCCCTACCTTGTCTTCACCACACCGGGCCGAACTCCTCATCCGATCCGGGCGATGTCTTTATCCAAGCGGCAGCAAAGTCTTCTTCTATCCGGCAGCATCTTCCATCAAACGGCATCTTCAATCTTCATTCGTCGCTCCTCCGACGCGGAGCATCCATCCCGGCCGACGACTGAACGACGAATGAGGTACCTTTTTAAATGACGTCATCCAAGATGGCGTCCGTCGAATTCCGATTGGCTGATAGGATTCTATCAGCCAATCGGAATTAAGGTAGAAAAATCTGATTGGCTGATTGAATCAGCCAATCAGATTCAAGTTCAATCTGATTGGCTGATTGGTTCAGCCAATCAGATTGAACTTGAATCTGATTCAATCAGATTTTTCTACCTTAATTCCGATTGGCTGATAGAATCCTATCAGCCAATCGGAATTCGACGGACGCCATCTTGGATGACGTCATTTAAAAAGGTACCTCATTCGTCGTTCAGTCGTCGGCCGGGATGGATGCTCCGCGTTGGAGGAGCGACGATTGAAGATGCTGTTTCATGGAAGATGCTGCCGGATAGAAGAAGACTTTGCTGCCGCTTGGATAAAGACATCGCCCGGATCGGATGAGGAGTTCGGCCCGGTGTGGTGAAGAAAAGGTAGGGAGATCTTCAGGGGGGTAGTGTTAGGTTTATTTAAGGGGGGTTTGGGTTAGATTAGGGGTATGTGGGTGGTGGGTTGTAATGTTGGGGGGTGGCATTGTGTTTTTTTTTTTCAGGCAAAAGAGCAGTTTTCTTTGGGGCATGCCCCCACAAAAGGCCCTTTTAAGGGCTGGTAAGGTAAAAGAGCTTTGAACTTTTTTTAATTTAGAATAGGGTAGGGAATTTTTTTTATTTTGGGGGGCTTTATTATTTTATTAGGGGGCTTAGAATAGGTGTAATTAGCTTAAAAATCTTGTAATCTTTTTTTTATTTTTTGTAATTTAGTTTAGTTTAATTGTATTTTTAGATAGAGATTTGTAGTTTATTTCATTTATTGATAGTGTAGGTGTATTTGTAACTTAGGTTAGGATTTATTTTACAGGTAATTGGGTAATTATTTTAACTAGGTAGCTATTAAATAGGTAATAACTATTTAATAGCTATTATACCTAGTTAAAATAATTAACAATTTACCTGTAAAATAAATATAAACCCTAACATAGCTACAATGTAATTATTAATTATATTGTAGCTATCTTAGGGTTTATTTTATAGGTAAGTATTTAGATTTAAATAGGAATATTTTAGTTTATAATATAAATTAGATTTATTTAATAAGAATTTAGTTAGGGGTGTTAGGGTTAGATAGAGTTAATATAAATACTATAGTAACTATATTAACCCTAATATAATTAGGGTTAATATAGTTAATATATATAATGTAATAACTATATTAACTATAATATACTTAGGGTTAATATAGATAATATAGCTGGCGGAGGGGTAGGTAGATTAAATTAGGGGTTAATAATTTTAATATAGATGGCGGCGGTGTAAGGGGCTTATATTAGGGGTTAATACCATTAATATAGGTGCAGCGGTGTAGGGAGGGCAGGTTATAGGGCAAAAGAGCTGTTAACTTTGGGGCAAAGCCCCGCAAAAGGCCCTTTTAAGGGCTGGTAATAGAGTTTATTACTTTATGGATATTAGATTAGGGGTTAATAATATTAATATAGCTGGCGGCGGTGTAAGGGGTCAGATTAGGGGATAGATCAGGTAGATGGCGGCGGTTTTAGGGGCTCACAGTAGGGGGTTAGTTTATGTAGATGGCGGCGGTTTAGGGGTTAAATACTTTATTAGGGATTGCGGCGGGGGATCGCGGTTGACAGGTAGATAGACATTGCGTATGCGTTAGGTGTTAGGTTTATTTAGCAGCTAGTTTAGAGAGTTACGGGGCTCCAATAGTCAGCGTAAGGCTTTTTACGGCTGCTTTTTGTGGCGAGGTGAAAATGGAGTAAGATTTCTCCATTTTCGCCACGTAAGTCCTTACGCTGTATATTGGATACCAAACTGCGTGGGTTTGGTATACCTGCCTATAGCCCAAAAAACTACGGGCGACGGCAGAAATATATGCGCGTAACTTCTAGGTTACGCCGTATATAGGATACCAAACCTGCGCAAATATTGGCGTCGCCAGCTTTTGCGGGCGACGATTTTTATCGGATCGACCCCCTGAAACGGATCCATTTGCAGAGACTGACAGTCTCAACTCATTGAAGGAGGACATGATACGATACATTTGCAGCACAAAGGGACTCCTGTTGCGGGATCTACTTACCTCATCGCCACTGCCCTCCAGGTTTCTCTAGACTGTATACTATCACAAACTTACCAAGAGCTACATCTGCACTGCTACATAGGAGAGGCATTGGCTGAGTTATTTAGTCTTCATTAGAAAAGGGCCTGCTGCTTTCCTTATGTTTGCTGATATTCTAGAGTGCTTATGTTTTTCTAATCGGTCCGTAAACCTAACACACTATACATAACAGGCTGACATAGTAATGGTGCTACTATCATTTTAATTTGAACCAACCATGCAGTTTAGGTTCTCCTTCTCCCTCTTTTTGAGTTTGTTGTCCCCTTTTTTAATTTCAGGGCTAAATCATTTATTAACATACAGTTACATCTCACTATTTGAATATATGTAAGTTTCCTTTTTATGTGAAGATGTTGCAGAGGGTCTCTGTTATCTAGCTGATTTGTAAAGCTGTCAAATCACTCATAACATACTAGCATAATGATTTTGCCACTGATCTATTGGTGGAACAGCCAGCAATCTAAGTTTTATTGTGTTGTTTAGCTGTGCCACAGAACTATGCAATAGTGCCGATTTGCAAATCTAAGTACATATTTTTGAGGAAAAAGAGAGAAAACACAGGTTACTACATTCAAATGTGAACAAATTGTTAATCTATGAGGACCTCTAGTGGTTACTGTGGTATTGCATCTCAATACAAAGTGAAAGTCCACCTTCTTGAGTAAAGTGATACGATCTAGCAGCAACTTATTTTAAGAATGTGCTCTTCCTGACATATGCATGAAAACAAATGTGATTTAAAACTATCTAGGTATCTTTCTTTTTCTTACTTAGTTTCTGTTACAATACTTGTTACGATACCTAAGTGCAAGCAACATCTTTAGAAGGATTGTTCACAGTTCAGTGATTCCCCAGACAATGAGTCTAGTTATAACTATGTTTTGTCTTGATTTTATTTGTGTTTTTTACCGTTTTTAAAATTTGATTTGATTTTACAAGTACTTACTCTCCTTATTGTAGTGGAATGTTTTGTTCTGTCACACTGTACACATATAGGAAAAAAATCATACTGTAATACCCCCACATATAGCTAAATTTGTCACATTATAGGAATAAATGCCTATTTCTTTCATGTAATTGGCAAGAGTCCATGAGCTAGTGACATATGGGATATACAATCCTACCAGGAGGGGCAAAGTTTCCCAAACCTCAAAATGCCTATAAATACACCCCTCACCACACCCACAATTCAGTTTTACAAACTTTGCCTCCGATGGAGGTGGTGAAGTAAGTTTGTGCTAAGATTTCTACGTTGATATGCGCTTCTCAGCATTGTTGAAGCCCGATTCCTCTCAGAGTACAGCGAATGTCAGAGGGACGTGAAGGGAGTATCACTTATTTGAATACGATGATTTCCCTAACGGGGGTCTATTTCATAGGTTCTCTGTTATCGGTCGTAGAGATTCATCTCCTACCTCCCTTTTCAGATCGACGATATACTCTCAAATTACCATTACCTCTACTAATAACTGTTTTAGTACTGGTTTGGCTATCTGCTATATGTGGATGGGTGTCATTTGGTAAGTATGTTTTCGTTACTTAAGACACTCTCAGCTATGGTTTGGCACTTTATGCATTTATATAAAGTTCTAAATATATGTATTGTACTTATATTTGCCATGAGTCAGGTTCATGTATTTCCTTCTGCAGACTGTCCGTTTCATATTTGGGGAATGTAAACATTTTTAAGAAATTTTTTTCTTACCTAGGGTTTAGTCTCTTTTCAATTGACTACTTTTTGCAATTGCGGGTATTAGGCCCGCGGGTGCGTCAAATGCTAAACTTTATTGTGTCATTCTTGGCGCGAGAAATTTTTGGCGTGAAAAAATACGTTTATGATGCTACTTCGTCATTTCCGGCATCATACGCGACGCCGAGATCTTTCACGCGGCGGCGATAGTGACGCAAGTGTGTCATTTCCGGTTATTTTTGGCGCCAAAAAAGGAGTTTACGTTACGTTGTACGTCATACTTGGCGCCAAACTTTTCATTATTTCAATACCCCTTGTATATTTGCCTCTTGCTTTTTGCTATCAGAGGCCTATGCTATTGCATTTTTTCCCATTCCTGAAACTGTCATTTAAGGAAATAGATAATTTTGCTTTATATGTTGTTTTTTCTCTTACATTGTGCAAGATGTCCCAATCTGATCCTGCCTCAGAAGTTTCTGCTGGAACATTGCTGACTGACATCGGTTCTACCAAAGCTAAGTGTATTTGTTGTAAACTTGTAGAAATTATTCCACCGAATGTCATTTGTAATAGTTATCATGATAAACTTTTACATGCAGATAGTGTTTCCATCAGTAATAGTACATTGCCAGTTGCAGTTCCTTCAACTTCTAATGTGCATGATATACCTGTAAATTTTAAAGAATTTGTTTCTGATTCTATTATGAAGGCTTTGTCTGCATTTCCACCTTCTAATAAACTAAAAAGGTCTTTTAAAACTTCTCATTTAGCTGATGACATTTAAAATGACCAACAACATAATAATTTATCCTCTTCTGATGAGGATCTATCTGATTCAGAAGATCCTTCCTCAGACATTGACACTGACAAATCTTATTTATTTAAAATAGAGTGTATGCGTTCTTTATTAAAAGAAGTGTTAATTACTTTGGATATTGAGGTAACCAGTCCTCTTGACGTTCAGTCTAATAAACGTTTAAATGCTGTTTTTAAACCTCCTGTGGTTTCTCCAGGGGTTTTTCCCATTCCTGAGGCTATTTCTGATATGATTTCTAGGGAATGGAATAAGCAAGGTACTTCTTTAATTCCTTCTTCAAGGTTTAAAAAATTGTATCCTTTACCAGCAAAATCTATAGAGTTTTGGGAAAAAAATCCCAAAGTTGATGGGGCTATTTCTACTCTTGCTAAACGTACCACTATTCCTATGGAAGATAGCACTTCCTTTAAGGATCCTTTAGATAGGAAGCTTGAATCTTATCTAAGGAAGGCCTATTTATATTCAGGTCATCTTCTCAGACCTGCTATTTCTTTGGCTGATGTTGCGGCTGCATCAACTTTCTGGTTGGAGAATTTAGCGCAACATGAATTGGATTTTGACATATCTACCGTTATTTGCTTACTGCGACATGCTAATCATTTTATTTGTGATACCATTTTTGATATTATCAAAATTGATATTAGATCCATGTCTTTAGCTGTATTAGCTAGAAGAGCTTTGTGGCTAAAGTCTTGGAATGCTGATATGACATCTAAATCTAGATTACTATCTCTTTCTTTCCAAGGTAATAATTTATTTGTTTCTCAGTTGGATTCCATTATTTCAACTATCACTGGGGGAAAAGGAGTTTTTTTGCCTCAGGATAAAAAAACCTAAAAGCAAATCTAGGGCTTCTAACCGTTTTCGTTCCTTTCGTCAGAATAAGGAACAAAAACTCAATCCTCTCCACCAGGAATCTGCTTCTATTTGGAAGCCTTCCTCTAATTGGAATAAATCCAAGCCATTTAGGAAAAGTCAGCCCCTAAATCCGCTTGAAGGTGCGGCCCTCATTCCAGCTCAGCTGGTAGGGGGCAGATTAAGGTTTTTCAAGGATTTTTGGATAAAATCTGTCCAAAATCATTGGATTCAGAGCATTGTCTCTCAAGGGTATCGAATAGGATTCAGAGTAAGACCTCCTGTGAGAAGATTTTTTCTCTCACGCATCCCTGTCAATCCAGTAAAAGCTCAGGCTTTTCTGAAGTGTGTTTCAGACCTGGAGTATTCAGGGGTAATCATACCAGTTCCTCCTCAGGAACAAGGTTTGGGGTTTTATTCAAACCTATTCATTGCCCCAAAGAAAGAAAATTTATTCAGACCAGTTATGGATCTAAACATTTTGAATCGTTATGTAAGAGTACCAACTTTCAAGATGGTGACTATAAGGACTATTCTGCCTTTTGTTCAGCGAGGACATTATATGTCCACAATAGACTTGCAGGATGCATACCTTCATATTCCGATTCATCCAGAACACTATCAGTTTCTGAGATTCTCTTTTCTAGACAGGCATTACCAATTTGTTGCTCTTCCATTTGGCCTAGCAACAGCTCCAAGAATCTTTTCAAAGTTTCTGGGTGCCCTACTATCTGTAATCAGAGAACAGGGTATTGCGGTGTTTCCTTATTTGGACGATATCTTGGTACTAGCTCAGTCTTTACGTACTGCAGAATCTCACACGAATCAACTAGTGTTGTTTCTTCAGAAACATGGTTGGAGGATCCATTTACCAAAAAGTTTCTTGATTCCTCAGACAAGGGTCACCTTTTTAGGCTTCCAGATAGAGACAGAGTCATGGACACTGAATCTAACAGACAAGAGACGTTTAAAATTGGTCGCAGCATGCCGGCACCTTCAGTCTCAGTCATTCCCTTCAGTGGCTATGTGCATGGAAGTTTTAGGTCTCATGACTGCAGCATCGGACGCGATCCCCTTTGCTCGTTTTCACATGAGACCTCTACAGCTTTGTATGCTGAATCAATGGTGCAGGGATTATACAAAGATATCACAATTAATATCCTTGAATCCCAATGTACGACACTCTCTGACATGGTGGATAGATCACCATTGTTTGGTTCAAGGGGCTTCTTTTGTTCGGCCAACCTGGACTGTGATCTCAACAGATGCGAGTATTTCAGGTTGGGGAGCTGTTTGGGGATCTCTGACAGCACAAGGGTTTTGGAAATCTCAAGAGGCGAGATTACCAATAAATATTTTAGAACTCCGTGCTATTCTCAGGGCTCTTCAGTTCTGGCCTCTACTAAAGAGAGAACCATTCATTTGTTTTCAGACAGACAATATCACAACTGTGGCTTATGTCAATCATCAGGGTGGGACTCATAGTCCCCAAGCTATGAAAGAAGTATCTCGGATACTTGCTTGGGCGGAATCCAGCTCCTGTCTAATCTCTGCGGTGCATATCCCAGGTGTAGACAATTGGGAGGCGGATTATCTCAGCCGCCAGACTTTACATCCAGGGGAGTGGTCTCTCCATCCAGATGTGTTTTCTTAGATTGTTCAGATGTGGGGTCTTCTAGAGATAGATCTCATGGCCTCTCATCTAAACAAGAAACTTTCCAGATATCTATTCAGGTCCAGGGATGTTCAGGCAGAAGCAGTGGATGCGCTGACACTTCCTTGGTGTTATCATCCTGCTTACATCTTCCTGCCTCTTGTTCTTCTTTCAAGAGTGATCTCCAAAATCATCATGGAACAGTCTTTTGTGTTGCTGGTGGCTCCAGCATGGCCACACAGGTTTTGGTATGCGGATCTGGTTCGGATGTCCAGTTGCCCGCCTTGGCCACTTCCGTTACGGCCGGACCTACTACTATCTCAAGGTCTGTTTTTCCATCAGGATCTCAAATAATTAAATTTGAAGGTGTGGAAATTGAACGCTTAGTTCTAAGTCATAGAGGTTTCTCTGACTCAGTGATTAATACTATGTTGCAAGCTCGTAAATCTGTTTCTAGAAAGATTTATTATAGAGTTTGGAAGACTTACATTTTATGGTGTTCTTCTCATAAATTCTCCTGGCATTCTTTTAGAATTCCTAGAATTTTACAGTTTCTTCAGGATGGTTTGGATAAGGGTTTGTCTACAAGTTCCTTGAAAGGACAAATCTCTGCTCTTTCTGTTTTATTTCACAGAAAGATTGCTATACTTCCTGATATTCACTGTTTTGTACAGGCTTTAATTCGTATTAAGCCTGTTATTAAATCAATTTATCCTCCTTGGAGTCTTAATTTGGTTCTGAAGGCTTTACAGGCTCCTCCATTTGAACCTATGCATTCTTTGGACATTAAACTACTTTCTTGGAAAGTGTTGTTCCTTTTGTCTATCTCTTCTGCTAGAAGAGTTTCTGAGCTATCTGCTCTTTCTTGTGAGTCTCCTTTTCTGATTTTTCATCAGGATAAGGCAGTTTTGCGGACTTCTTTTCAATTTTTACCTAAAGTTGTGAATTCTTAATCCTAAGAATTCTTTGGAGAGATCCTTACATTCTTTGGATGTGGTAAGAGCTTTGAAATATTATGTGGAAGCTACTAAAAATTTCAGGAAGACTTCCAGTCTATTTGTTTTATTTTCTGGTCCTAGGAAAGGTCAGAAGGCTTCTGCTATTTCCTTGGCTTCTTGGTTGAAACTTTTGATTCATCAAGCTTATTTGGAGTCGGGTCAGACCCCGCCTCAGAGAATTACAGCTCATTCTACTAGATCAGTCTCCACTTCATGGGCTTTTAAGAATGAAGCTTCAGTTGATCAGATTTGCAAAGCGGCAACTTGGTCCCCTTTGCATACATTTACTAAATTCTACCGTTTTTATGTATTTGCTTCTTTGGAAGCAGTTTTTGGTAGCAAAATTCTTCAGGCAGCTGTTTCAGTTTGATTCTTCTGCTTTTGATTTAATTTTTTTTCTTTCAAAATGAAAATAAACTTATTTTTTTGAGTTGTGGCTTATTTTTTTCGGCGGAATATGGCTGTTTTTATTTTTATTCCCTCCCTCTCTAGTGACTCTTGAGTGGAAGACTCCACATCTTGGGTATTGATATCCCTTATGTCACTAGCTCATGGACTCTTGCCAATTACATGAAAGAAAACATAATTTATGTAAGAACTTACCTGATAAATTCATTTCTTTCATATTGGGAAGAGTCCATGAGGCCCACCCTTTTTATGGTGGTTATGATTTTTTTGTATAAAGCACAATTATTTCCAAATTTTCTTTGTTGATGCTTTCTACTCCTTTCTTTATCACCCCACTGCTTGGCTATTCGTTAAACTGAATTGTGGGTGTGGTGAGGGGTGTATTTATAGGCATTTTGAGGTTTGGGAAACTTTGCCCCTCCTGGTAGGATTGTATATCCCATATGTCACTAGCTCATGGACTCTTGCCAATATGAAAAAAAAGGAATTTATCAGGTAAGTTCTTACATAAATTATGTTTTTTATTAATCCACGCCTCATTCTACTAAAGACCATGTTATATCATATCTGGAAATATTGTCATACCCTCTCATCCTTATAATATCAAGTTACCAGTAACAGCCTTACCTAGAAACATATTGCAACATGGGTAATGTTCTCTCTGCAATTTTCTGTACTAGAAATATCTAAGTAATACCCTTTTGATGCTGAATAAATGTATTTTTTTTTGTATTTATTATTTACCCTACTATAACAGTATGGCATACGCTAATGCTTGTGCATCCCTCTGGAATCACCCCGCAGCCAATACTTATGCAATTATATAACAAATGTTCCCTACACTAATATAGATCCAATTGGCTTGAAATATGAACACCAAAGAAGACCTCTCCTGCTATATACACATAAGAGGCTTGGAAATATTGTAGAAATCACATAATGGTTAACTCTTAGAGATTTAATGGTACTACGCAGGCTTCGTAAACAATATGCATAGGATATCCCATAGACCGGTCACCCTATATCAAATATTATCTACTTAAAAGTTTAGTCCAGATTTTACTTTGAAACTTGTATTATAACTCAACCCGTTTAACACTCCCAAAGTATTACAGTCCACTGCAAACTTGATATCCTAAATGGGTAGGTATCTCCATATTTACTTTACAGGGTGACGTTTATTCCAAAAGGAGAATGTGCTAGTTACAGTTTGTTTTGTTTGTTGATGTTTAGTTTTGTTTAATATATTAAAACCCCAGCAATGTGTACATATATTCTATAGATAACTGTTACCGAAATTATAGTAGAACTTAGACGATATTGTACCAGCTTAGCTTATCCAGTACTAGCACTTATTTAAACATGTCTGTTACTTACCCCTCTAAACACTGTAAGTTATGATACTATGCCCTGCGTGGCACAATGACATGCAACTGGTATAATTGTATACATTGTTGGTTATAAATAAAAGTTAAAAAAAAAAAAAAAAAAAAATGAACTAACACTAACACCCAAAAATGTACTCACTATTCCTAAGGTCCAGACATCCATCTTCATCCATCGCGGGGGCATCTTCTATCTTCATCCCGGTGGCGGCAGGGAGCTGAGCAAAACCAGTGGTGACGACAACATCCAGCGCGGAGCCTCCTCTTCATGCGATCTCCGCCGAACACTGAAGATTGAATGCAAGGTACCCCTTTTATATTTGGGGTACCTTGCATTCCAATTGGCTGAAATATTCAAATCAGCCAATAGGATGAGAGCTGCTTAAATCCTATTGGCTGTTCAAATTTTATTATTTTGGATAATTTTGTTTATTATTTTTTTTCGTAATTTTAGTGTGTTTTTTGTGCAATGTTAGTTTTTTTTTTTTACTTTTTCGTAGTGTTAGGATTTTTTAATTTTGTAACAGTTTTTTTTTGTTTGTTTTTTAAATAGTTATTTTAGGTTTATTTATAGTTTAAGCTTGTTTTTTTTTTATTTCACAGGTACTGTTTTATTTATTTTAAGATAGTTATATTGTAACTTTAATATAAAGTTGGGGAAGTGTTAGGTTTAGGGGTTATTAGTTTAATTTAGTCTGTTGTGATGTGGGGGGCCGGTGGTTTAGGGGTTAATAGGTTTAGTTTAGTAGTTGCGATGTGCAGGGTTGGCAGTTTAGGGGTTAATCACTTTATTTAGTGTTGGCAATGTCGGGAGACGGCGGATTAGGGGTATTTAGACTAGGATTTTATGTTAGGTTTTTTTTCCCCATAGACATCAATGGGGATTGCGTTCTAGCCATCGCAATTCCGCGATCGCAGGTGTTAGTTTTTTTTTTTTAACATTTTCTCTCTATTGATGTCTATGGGGGAAAACGTGCACAAGCACGTCAAGTCAGGCCTTGGCTTTTGTGCAGTATGGAGCTTAACGCACCATACCGCACAACAAAAGAAGTTTTTTTCTGTAACT
Organism: Bombina bombina; assembly: GCF_027579735.1. NCBI lineage: Eukaryota > Metazoa > Chordata > Amphibia > Anura > Bombinatoridae > Bombina > Bombina bombina. Next base: position 844,453,620 of record NC_069502.1, on the reverse strand, counting down.
TGTAATGGCAGCGCTATAGAAAGTGCTGTAGTGCTACATTTTTAGCGTTATTTATGCACCGGGTTTAGCGCACAACTTGTAATCTTGGTGATAGTGAGAACTGCTATGGAATAATAGGATAATGAAATAAGAGGAATTTTGAGTCTGAATTCTGAATACTCTTGTGTTAAGCACATTGGTAAAGCACTATGTGTGAAGGCTGTGAACCCCCAACTATGTAGAACATATAAAAGGAGAGTACTAGAGAAAGTTCCTGGGCTGCGTTTTAGAGTCACTTACATGAACTGCAGCACCCCTCCGCTGTATCGTATCAGCCTGCTGAGGCCTTTCTCCCTTACAGAATTCTGATCCAGTAGAGATCCCTTCCTGTGCAAGTAAATATACTGCAGAGGATACTTGGTGATATACCTGCAACCCCTTAGGTGGAGGCTAAGGAACAAGGTCCCTGCGATGCCTGAGGGCAATTATGGAGATTTACCCGTGAGGGTACTGACATACTATAAATGAGGTATACCGTTACCCCTGCTTCACTCAGAATCTTGAAGAAAATATCCTTAGGTCTTCCCTGAGCCAAGGTGGAAGAGGGGTACTGGGTCTTAAATCAGGTATGAGCTCCCAATAAATGAATAGATTGAAAATAATAAAATATTGCTTGCAGAGGACCTCTTTCAACTTCTCTCCTCAGAGGCCAAGAACAAACTGAGTGGGGAGAAGAGATGGGAGGGATTAAAGGGAACCACAACACCTGCTTGACATGTTCTGAACTAACTTTTTTAATTGTGCAAAATAAACTAACAAACTATTCTGTATGCAGTATTTTCATCTTACTGCATTCTGTTGTAGATAAAAGCTTTATCATTTAAACGTTGCTCTTCAGCCTTGTACCTGCAAAGTAAGCTGCCATACTGCAAAGTTGGTTTCACAACAGTGGGTCACGTGATGCACACGGCACCTTCTATTTCTAAAGTTGAGGAAGCAGATTGAGACCTGCAGCGTCTAAGAAGAACGGCTTCAGGCAGACAGGCACTGTTATGTTTAAAAATAGCACGAGCAGGGAAGCAATTGTGAGGGGGAGGAGAGGAGGAGAGGGAGGCACAGGGGGGAAGAAAGAAAGCATACACTCTGCATATAAAATTGTAACGAGACATTTGCATTCATCTACATTACATATTTACTCCAGAGCCTTTCTTCCAAGTTTCCCCTGTGCATTCCTCTCCTCCCCCCTCCCACTTGCTTCCCTGCGTGTGCTATTTATAAACATAACAGTGCCTGTCTGCCTGAAGTCATTCTTCTTAAACACTGCAGGGCTCAATCTGCTTCCTTTAGAAATAGAAGGTGCCGCGTGCATCACGTGACCCACTGTTGTGGAACGTGCGTTGCAATATGGCAGCTTACATTGCAGGTACAAGGCTGCAGAGCAATGTTTAAATGATAAAACTTTTATCTACAGCAGAATGCAGTAAGATGAAGACTGCATACAGAATTGAAGTCAGTATATTTTGCATAATGAGAAAAAGTTGGTTTAAAATATTTCAAGCAGGTGTTGTGGTTCCCTTTAAAGCTCTTGTGAGGGTTCTTGATCTCCTCCTAGTGGCAGGAAATATATCCCATGTTATGAACACCTATGGACTCTCATCATCTTATAAAAGAAATATCAAACAAAGTCTAGATGATTTCCTATCTGTAAGTTTTTTCTGGGAAGAATACACTACTACATTGTATTTTCATCTATATGTTTTATTGGGAGCAGATGAGGGCTCTAAAAACCTATCCATATCCCCTAAAAAAAACCTCCCTGTGCTTAGTGGGGCAGATGATCTGTATCCCTCAGACACATCACACACGTGCACTCACCTGTACTGATATTGTCACCGATTTCCTGCTTCACAGCTTCCTGCTGACTCTCTACGTGCAGATCATTTGTTTGTTCAGCATTAAGTGTGACCTCAGTCTTAACATCACCTGCATAGATCATATAAATATGGTCACATTTTAGTTTTTTAGCAGTGCATAGGGAGATTGTAATATCTGAATGTTACACGCGTAGACTCAACTGTGCCCTGCGTCTCTCAGACACATCACACACGTTCACTCACCTGTACTGATATTGCGACTGATTTCCTGCTTCACAGCTTCCTGCTGACTCTTTACATACAGATTATTACTATGTTCAGCATTAAGTGTGACTTCAGTCTTAACATCACCTGCATAGATCATATAAATAGTCACATTTTAGCAATGCACAAGGAAGTTATAATATCTGAATGTCACATATATACCCTAGCCTGCACCCTTCATCCCCCAGACATGCCACACATGTAAATTCACTGTTTCCCTGTGTCCCTAACATATCGCACCCACATGAACACTCACCCCTGGTCTGTGCCCCTCAAACCTGTCACATACATAGTGATAAAAAATAAAAATAAAATGCTTAAACTAATCAAAAAAATGTATAAATTAAATGACAATTTTCCAAACTTCCAAATCTACCAAGCTGACAACAGTTATGAAGTCACAGGTAGGAGCAGAGAGGAATATTACAGAGTTTTGTGGCTAAGTTAGCAGGTTCATTCTGTTTGCAAAAAAAATATTTGATAAATGTTTACCTAAGATTCACACTGTCTGCTGTGTAACCGTCTGAGCAAATATAACTGTTACTTACATGAGGCAAAATGTCACCAGCACAGAATCTTCCCTTTACTTAAAGGGAAAGCAAAGTAAAAAAATAAAGGAACATGAACATTTTTATTTCATGATTCATAAAGAGAGTACAATTTACTTCTATTATCTAATTTGCTTCATTCTCTTGGTATCCTTTGTTGAAGGAGACACCATGCACTACTGGGAACTAGCTTAAAGTGAATGACAAAATGCATATATGTGCAGCCACCAATCAGCAGCTGGGTATACTTTTGAACAAAGGATACAAAGCTAACAATTTAGGTAATAGAAATAAAGTTGAAAGATATTTAAAATTGCATGCTGTATCTGAATCGTGAAATAAAGAAATTGGGGTTTAAGTCTCTTTAAACATAGCATACAAATTTAACTTTTCATTTTAATTCTAATATCTTATTTGCTTAATTCTCTAGGTATCCTTTGTTGAAAAGACTACCTAGGTAGGCTCGAGAGAAGCAATGCAATACTGGGATCTAGCTACCGATTGGTTGCTGCACATTCAGTCGTATGCAAAAGTTTAGGCACCCCAGACAATTTCCATGATTTTCATTTATAAATAATTGGGTGTTTGGATCAGCAATTTCATATTGATCTATCAAATAACTGAAGGACACAGTAATATTACAGAAACAGAATTTATGTTTACCTGATAAATTACTTTCTCCAACGGTGTGTCCGGTCCACGGCGTCATCCTTACTTGTGGGATATTCTCCTCCCCAACAGGAAATGGCAAAGAGCCCAGCAAAGCTGGTCACATGATCCCTCCTAGGCTCCGCCTACCCCAGTCATTCGACCGACGTTAAGGAGGAATATTTGCATAGGAGAAACCATATGGTACCGTGGTGACTGTAGTTAAAGAAAATAAATTATCAGACCTGATTAAAAAAACCAGGGCGGGCCGTGGACCGGACACACCGTTGGAGAAAGTAATTTATCAGGTAAACATAAATTCTGTTTTCTCCAACATAGGTGTGTCCGGTCCACGGCGTCATCCTTACTTGTGGGAACCAATACCAAAGCTTTAGGACACGGATGAAGGGAGGGAGCAAATCAGGTCACCTAAATGGAAGGCACCACGGCTTGCAAAACCTTTCTCCCAAAAATAGCCTCAGAAGAAGCAAAAGTATCAAACTTGTAAAATTTGGTAAAAGTGTGCAGTGAAGACCAAGTCGCTGCCCTACATATCTGATCAACAGAAGCCTCGTTCTTGAAGGCCCATGTGGAAGCCACAGCCCTAGTGGAATGAGCTGTGATTCTTTCGGGAGGCTGCCGTCCGGCAGTCTCGTAAGCCAATCTGATGATGCTTTTAATCCAAAAAGAGAGAGAGGTAGAAGTTGCTTTTTGACCTCTCCTTTTACCTGAATAAACAACAAACAAGGAAGATGTTTGTCTAAAATCCTTTGTAGCATCTAAATAGAATTTTAGAGCGCGAACAACATCCAAATTGTGCAACAAACGTTCCTTCTTTGAAACTGGTTTCGGACACAGAGAAGGTACGATAATCTCCTGGTTAATGTTTTTGTTAGAAACAACCTTTGGAAGAAAACCAGGTTTAGTACGTAAAACCACCTTATCTGCATGGAACACCAGATAAGGAGGAGAACACTGCAGAGCAGATAATTCTGAAACTCTTCTAGCAGAAGAAATTGCAACTAAAAACAAAACTTTCCAAGATAATAACTTAATATCAACGGAATGTAAGGGTTCAAACGGAACCCCCTGAAGAACTGAAAGAACTAAATTGAGACTCCAAGGAGGAGTCAAAGGTTTGTAAACAGGCTTGATTCTAACCAGAGCCTGAACAAAGGCTTGAACATCTGGCACAGCTGCCAGCTTTTTGTGAAGTAACACCGACAAGGCAGAAATCTGTCCCTTCAGGGAACTTGCAGATAATCCTTTTTCCAATCCTTCTTGAAGGAAGGATAGAATCCTAGGAATCTCAACCTTGTCCCAAGGGAATCCTTTAGATTCACACCAACAGATATATTTTTTCCAAATTTTGTGGTAAATCTTTCTAGTTACAGGCTTTCTGGCCTGAACAAGAGTATCGATAACAGAATCTGAGAATCCTCGCTTCGATAAAATCAAGCGTTCAATCTCCAAGCAGTCAGCTGGAGTGAAACCAGATTCGGATGTTCGAACGGACCCTGAACAAGAAGGTCTCGTCTCAAAGGTAGCTTCCAAGGTGGAGCCGATGACATATTCACCAGATCTGCATACCAAGTCCTGCGTGGCCACGCAGGAGCTATCAAGATCACCGACGCCCTCTCCTGATTGATCCTGGCTACCAGCCTGGGGATGAGAGGAAATGGCGGGAACACATAAGCTAGTTTGAAGGTCCAAGGTGCTACTAGTGCATCCACTAGAGCCGCCTTGGGATCCCTGGATCTGGCCCCGTAGCAAGGAACTTTGAAGTTCTGACGAGAGGCCATCAGATCCATGTCTGGAATGCCCCACAGGTGAGTGACTTGGGCAAAGATTTCCGGATGGAGTTCCCACTCCCCCGGATGCAATGTCTGACGACTCAGAAAATCCGCTTCCCAATTTTCCACTCCTGGGATGTGGATAGCAGACAGGTGGCAGGAGTGAGACTCCGCCCATAGAATAATTTTGGTCACTTCTTCCATCGCTAGGGAACTCCTTGTTCCCCCCTGATGGTTGATGTACGCTACAGTTGTCATGTTGTCTGATTGAAACCGTATGAACTTGGTCCTCGCTAGCTGAGGCCAAGCCTTGAGAGCATTGAATATCGCTCTCAGTTCCAGAATATTTATCGGTAGAAGAGATTCTTCCCGAGACCAAGGACCCTGAGCTTTCAGGGATCCCCAGACCGCGCCCCAGCCCATCAGACTGGCGTCGGTCGTGACAATGACCCACTCTGGTCTGCGGAATGTCATCCCTTGTGACAGGTTGTCCAGGGACAGCCACCAACGGAGTGAGTCTCTGGTCCTCTGATTTACTTGTATCTTCGGAGACAAGTCTGTATAGTCCCCATTCCACTGACTGAGCATGCACAGTTGTAATGGTCTTAGATGAATGCGCGCAAAAGGAACTATGTCCATTGCCGCTACCATCAACCCGATCACTTCCATGCACTGAGCTATGGAAGGAAGAGGAACGGAATGAAGTATCCGACAAGAGTCTAGAAGTTTTGTTTTTCTGACCTCTGTCAGAAAAATCCTCATTTCTAAGGAGTCTATAATTGTTCCCAAGAAGGGAACCCTTGTTGACGGGGATAGGGAACTCTTTTCCACGTTCACTTTCCAACCGTGAGATCTGAGAAAGGCCAGGACGATGTCCGTGTGAGCCTTTGCTTGAGGAAGGGACGACGCTTGAATCAGAATGTCGTCCAAGTAAGGTACTACCGCAATGCCCCTTGGTCGTAGCACAGCTAGAAGGGACCCTAGTACCTTTGTGAAAATCCTTGGAGCAGTGGCTAATCCGAAAGGAAGCGCCACGAACTGGTAATGTTTGTCCAGGAATGCGAACCTTAGGAACCGATGATGTTCCTTGTGGATAGGAATATGTAGATACGCATCCTTTAAATCCACCGTGGTCATGAATTGACCTTCCTGGATGGAAGGAAGAATAGTTCGAATGGTTTCCATCTTGAACGATGGAACCTTGAGAAACTTGTTTAAGATCTTGAGATCTAAGATTGGTCTGAACGTTCCCTCTTTTTTGGGAACTATGAACAGATTGGAGTAGAACCCCATCCCTTGTTCTCTTAATGGAACAGGATGAATCACTCCCATTTTTAACAGGTCTTCTACACAATGTAAGAATGCCTGTCTTTTTATGTGGTCTGAAGACAACTGAGACCTGTGGAACCTCCCCCTTGGGGGAAGTCCCTTGAATTCCAGAAGATAACCTTGGGAGACTATTTCTAGCGCCCAAGGATCCAGAACATCTCTTGCCCAAGCCTGAGCGAAGAGAGAGAGTCTGCCCCCCACCAGATCCGGTCCCGGATCGGGGGCCAACATTTCATGCTGTCTTGGTAGCAGTGGCAGGTTTCTTAGCCTGCTTTCCCTTGTTCCAGCCTTGCATTGGTCTCCAAGCTGGCTTGGCTTGAGAAGTATTACCCTCTTGCTTAGAGGACGTAGCACTTTGGGCTGGTCCGTTTTTACGAAAGGGACGAAAATTAGGTCTATTTTTTGCCTTGAAAGGCCGATCCTGAGGAAGGGCGTGGCCCTTACCCCCAGTGATATCAGAGATAATCTCTTTCAAGTCAGGGCCAAACAGCGTTTTCCCCTTGAAAGGAATGTTTAGTAGCTTGTTCTTGGAAGACGCATCAGCCGACCAAGATTTCAACCAAAGCGCTCTGCGCGCCACAATAGCAAACCCAGAATTCTTAGCCGCTAACCTAGCCAATTGCAAAGTGGCGTCTAGGGTGAAAGAATTAGCCAATTTGAGAGCATTGATTCTGTCCATAATCTCCTCATAAGGAGGAGAATCACTATCGAGCGTCTTTATCAGCTCATCGAACCAGAAACATGCGGCTGTAGCGACAGGGACAATGCATGAAATTGGTTGTAGAAGGTAACCCTGCTGAACAAACATCTTTTTAAGCAAACCTTCTAATTTTTTATCCATAGGATCTTTGAAAGCACAACTATCCTCTATGGGTATAGTGGTGCGTTTGTTTAAAGTGGAAACCGCTCCCTCGACCTTGGGGACTGTCTGCCATAAGTCCTTTCTGGGGTCGACCATAGGAAACAATTTTTTAAATATGGGGGGAGGGACGAAAGGAATACCGGGCCTTTCCATTCTTTATTAACAATGTCCGCCACCCGCTTGGGTATAGGAAAAGCTTCTGGGAGCCCCGGCACCTCTAGGAACTTGTCCATTTTACATAGTTTCTCTGGGATGACCAACTTTTCACAATCATCCAGAGTGGATAATACCTCCTTAAGCAGAATGCGGAGATGTTCCAACTTAAATTTAAATGCAATCACATCAGGTTCAGCCTGTTGAGAAATGTTCCCTGAATCAGTAATTTCTCCCTCAGACAAAACCTCCCTGGCCCCATCAGACTGGGTTAGGGGCCCTTCAGAGATATTAATATCAGCGTCGTCATGCTCTTCAGTATCTAAAACAGAGCAGCCACGCTTACGCTGACAAGGGTTCATTTTGGCTAAAATGTTTTTGACAGAATTATCCATTACAGCCGTTAATTGTTGCATAGTAAGGAGTATTGGCGCGCTAGATGTACTAGGGGCCTCCTGAGTGGGCAAGACTCGTGTAGACGAAGGAGGGAATGATGCAGTACCATGCTTACTCCCCTCACTTGAGGAATCATCTTGGGCATCATTGTCATTATCACATAAATCACATTTATTTAAATGAATAGGAATCCTGGCTTCCCCACATTCAGAACACAGTCTATCTGGTAGTTCAGACATGTTAAACAGGCATAAACTTGATAACAAAGTACAAAAACGTTTTAAAATAAAACCGTTACTGTCACTTTAAATTTTAAACTGAACACACTTTATTACTGCAATTGCGAAAAAACATGAAGGAATTGTTCAAAATTCACCAAATTTTCACCACAGTGTCTTAAAGCCTTAAAAGTATTGCACACCAAATTTGGAAGCTTTAACCCTGAAAATAACGGAACCGGAGCCGTTTTAAGCTTTAACCCCTTTACAGTCCCTGGTATCTGCTTTGCTGAGACCCAACCAAGCCCAAAGGGGAATACGATACCAAATGACGCCTTCAGAAAGTCTTTTCTAAGTATCAGAGCTCCTCTCACATGCGACTGCATGCCATGCCTCTCAAAAACAAGTGCGCCACACCGGCGCGAAAATGAGGCTCTGCTTAAGCTTTGGGAAAGCCCCTAAGGAATAAGGTGTCGAATACAGTGCCTGCCGATATTATTATATCAAAATACCCAGATAAAATGATTCCTCAAGGCTAAATATGTGTTAATAATGAATCGATTTAGCCCAGAAACAGTCTACAGTCTTAATAAGCCCTTGTGAAGCCCTTATTTATGATCGAAATAAACATGGCTTACCGGATCCCATAGGGAAAATGACAGCTTCCAGCATTACATCGTCTTGTTAGAATGTGTCATACCTCAAGCAGCAAGAGACTGCACACTGTTCCCCCAACTGAAGTTAATTGCTCTCAACAGTCCTGTGTGGAACAGCCATGGATTTTAGTTACGGTTGCTAAAATCATTTTCCTCATACAAACAGAAATCTTCATCTCTTTTCTGTTTCTGAGTAAATAGTACATACCAGCACTATTTCAAAATAACAAACTCTTGATTGAATAATAAAAACTACAGTTAAACACTAAAAAACTCTAAGCCATCTCCGTGGAGATGTTGCCTGTACAACGGCAAAGAGAATGACTGGGGTAGGCGGAGCCTAGGAGGGATCATGTGACCAGCTTTGCTGGGCTCTTTGCCATTTCCTGTTGGGGAGGAGAATATCCCACAAGTAAGGATGACGCCGTGGACCGGACACACCTATGTTGGAGAAAATATAATACAAAATAATACAAAAATGAGATTTATTGGATTAACAGAAAAACATAATTTATGTAAGTATTTACCTGATAAATTCATTTCTTTCATATTGGCAAGAGTCCATGAGCTAGTGACGTATGGGATATACATTCCTACCAGGAGGGGCAAAGTTTCCCAAACCTCAAAATGCCTATAAATACACCCCCCACCACACCACAATTCAGTTTAACGAATAGCCAAGAAGTGGGGTGATAAGAAAGGAGCGAAAGCATCAACAAGGAATTGGAATAATTGTGCTTTATACAAAAAAAATCATAACCACCATAAAAAGGGTGGGTCTCATGGACTCTTGCCAATATGAAAGAAATGAATTTATCAGGTAAATTCTTACATAAATTATGTTTTCTTTCATGTAATTGGCAAGAGTCCATGAGCTAGTGACGTATGGGATAGCAAATACCCAAGATGTGGAACTCCACGCAAGAGTCACTAGAGAGTGAGGGATAAAAATAAAGACAGCCAATTCCACTGAAAGATTAATCCACAACCCAAATCAAAAGTTTTAATCTTATAATGAAAAAACTGAAATTATAAGCAGAAGAATCAAACTGAAACAGCTGCCTGAAGAACTGTTCTACCAAAAACTGCTTCTGAAGAAGAGAAAGCATCAAAATGATAGAATTTAGTAAAAGTATGCAAAGAAGAACAAGTTGTTGCTTTGCAAATCTGATCAACAGAAGCTTCATTCTTAAAAACCCAGGAAGTGGAAACTGACCTAGTAGAATGAGCCGTAATCCTCTGAGGCGGGGATGTACCCGACTTCAAATAAGCATGATGAATCAAAAGCTTTAACCAAGATGCCAAAGAAATGGCAGAAGCCTTCTGACCTTTCCTAGAACTAGAAAAGATAACAAATAGACTAGAGGTCTTCTTAAAATCTTAAGTAGCTTCAACATAATATTTCAAAGCTCTTACCACATCCAAAGAATGTAAGGATCTCTCCAGAGAATTCTTAGGATTAGGACACAAAGAAGGGACAACCATTTCTCTACTAATGTTGTTGGAGTTCACAACTTTAGGTAAAATTAAAACGAAGTCCGCAAAACCGCCTTATCCTGATGAAAAATCAGAAAAGGAGACTCACAAGAAAGAGCAGATAAATCAGAAATTCTTCTAGCATAAGAGATGGCCAAAAGGAACAACACTTTCCAAGAAAGTAATTTAATGTCCAGAGAATGCAAAGGCTCAAACGGAGGAGCCTGTAAAGCCTTCAAAACCAAAGCCTGTACAAAACAATAAATATCAGGAAGTTTAGCAATTTTTCTGTGGAACAGAACAGAAAGAGCAGAGATTTGTCCTTCCAAAGAACTTGCAGACAAACCCTTATCTAAACCAACCTGAAGAAACTGTAAAATTCTATAAATCTTTCTAGACACAGATTTACGAGCCTGCAACATAGAATAAATCACTGAATCAGAGAAACCTCTATGACTAAGCGTTCAATTTCCATACCATCAAATTTAATGATTTGAAATCCTAATGGAAAAACGAACCTTGAGATATAAGGACAGACCTTAATGGAAGTGGCCAAGGTTGGCAACTGGACATCCGAACAAGATCCACATACCAAAAACTGTGCGGCCATGCTGGAGCCACCAGCAGCACAAACGATTGCTCCATGATGATTTTGAAAATTACTCTTGGAAGAATAACTAGAGGCGGAAAAATATAGGCAGGTTGAAAACTCCAAGGAAGTGTCAATGCATCCAATGCCTCCGCCTGAGAATCCCTGGACCTGGATAGGTACCTGGGAAGTTTCTTGCTTAGATGAGATGCCATCAGAACTATTTCTGGAAGCCCCCACATCTGAACAGTTTGAAAAAAAAAACACATCTGGGTGAAAAAAACAATTCTCCCGGATGTAAAGCTTGACGACTGAGGTAATTTGCTTCCCAATTGTCTATACCTGGGATATGGACTGCAGAAATTAGACAGGAGCTGGATTTTGCCCAAGCAAGTATCCGAGATACTTCTCTCATAGCCTAAGGACTGTGAGTCCCACCCTGATGATTGACATACGCAACAGTTGTGACGTTGACTGTCTGAAAACCAATAAACGTCTCTCTCTTCAATAGAAGCCAAAACTGAAGAGCTCTGAGAATCCCACGGAGTTCCAAAATATTGATTGGTAATCTCGCCTCTTGAGATTTCCAAACCCCTAGTGCTGTCAGAGATCCCCAGACAGCTTCTCAATCTAAAAGACTTGCATCTGTTGTGATCACAGTCCAGGTTAGATGAACCAAAGAGACCCGTAGAACTATACAATGGTGACCTAACCACCAAGTCAGAGATAGTTGAATATTGGGATTCAAAGATATTAAATGTGATATCCTAGAATAATCCCTGCACCATTAATTCAGCAATAAAAAACTGGAGAGGTCTCATATGAAAACGAGCAAAGGAATCAAATCCGATGCTGCAGTCATGAGACCTAAAACTTCCATGCATATAGCTACTGAAGGAAATAATAGAGACTGAAGGTTCCGACAAGCTGAACCCAATATAAATTGTATCTTTTCTGATAGAGACAAAGACATTGACACAATCTATCTGGAAACCTAAAAAAAAAAAAAAAAGGTGACCCTTGTCTGAGGAATCAAGGAACTTTTTTGGTAAAATGATCCTCCAACCATGTCTTTGAAGAAACAACAGAAGTTGAATTGTATGAGATTCTGCAGAACGAAAAGACTGAGCAAGTACCAAGATATCGTCCAAATAAGGAAACAGAGAACCTTTGAAAAGATTCCTAGAGCTGTCGCTAGGCCAAAAAGGAAGAGCAACAAATTGATAATGCTTGTCTAAAAAAAGAGAATCTCAGAAAATAAAAATAATCTGAATGAAACAGAATATGAAGATATGCATCCTGTAAGTCTATTGTGGGCAAATAATGCCCTTGCTGAACAAAAAGGCAGAATAGACCTTACATGACAATTCAAAAGATTTTCTTTCTTTGGAATAATGAATAGTTCTGAATAAAACCCCAGACCCCGTTCCTAAAACGGAACTGGTATGAATACCCCAGATAACTCCAAGTCTGAAACACACTTCAGGAAAGTCTGAGCCTTTACTGGGATTGCTGGAATACTATTCTGTACCCCAATCCAGGGGCAGAACTAACAGTGATGCAGAGGTCGCAAATGCGACTGGGCCCAGAAGGTCCCACCCTCAGGGGGGCCCCGAGTTACTACAGCTTATGAAAAAGGTTTTATTATTTTTTTTGTTTACTTTTAAGAATTCCAGCACAAACGTTCTTTGATCCACTTTACTAGATTGACATGCGTACTGCTGCGGCTGCCTGTGTTAATGAGTCTGTTACCGACTCACCTCACCACCAGTGTCACGCCGCCGGTCACGTGCTTGTCAGTCTGACTCCTCATGGTAAATTTACCTAACAAGCTAAGGGAGGCTATTGGCGCAGCACAGCACAGCCGCCAGGAAATTATTTGGCGCGCAGCTCCTCCTGACTGAACGTGTAGTCTAGTCAGTAGGAGTCTACAGCGCGGTAGTGAGACTGAAGTGTCGGCACTTACAGAGGCAACAGCAGTTGATGCAGGGGCCAGGCGAAGCACGCAGATGGTGAGCTCATGCTGAGGGAGGGAGGGGGTGCGGGCTGCCGGATGGTTAAACATTTCTGAACCGTCTGTGTGGGTTTTAGGTCCAAATATGCACAATTCAATCCTTCATGGATTCTTGCACCGGGGCAAGAGGTGAGGAGGGGATAGAAGTGGTTGCAATCCGGTGAGGGGGCAGGTAGAAGGGGGTGCAGGCAGGCGAGGGTAGCAGGTAAAAAGGGGTTCAAGCAGGTGAGCATGGAGAGGTCTAGTGTGAGAGGCTAAAGTAACAAATGCTCACATGAATTTCAGAATTTGCCTGAGAGATTTATTGCGACATATACTGGTGCTTCTGTGCCATATGAGGGTCATCATATCAGGATCAGCCATGTGTCAGGTTGTTGGATGTTTGTGTTTGTGGTCGCACTGTACACCTGCAGCTGATGGGACCAGACACTCTGCTAGTTGTGACATAAAGCAGACTCTGTATGTGCATGGGGAGCATCTGTAACTCAGCCACATAGCCACTGATATGTTATCAGTTTATCACTTTGGCTGCCAAAAAGAACATGTGATTTAAAGTGTGTTGCAGACCCACAGAACAACAACAGGTTAATTTCACACTGATATGGTGCTGTCTGGTCATTCTTGTGCTCAGTGTTATTGTTTTGGTTTCACTTTAATTGTGAGAGTATTGGTAAGCCAAGCTCATAGTCATAAGTTGTATCTGTGATGTGGACAATCTCCTTGCTGCTGTTTACAACTGTTCCTCTATGCTTGCTTCTCTTTGATCATAATGTATGTTATGTGTTTGTACACTCTGGCACATTCTTTTGTGTGCTATAAATTTTTTTATAGTAAGGCAGCCAGTTGCTTGTTGGCATTTTACTGTTCTGAGAACTTATCACCATTTCTCTAACTGTATTTTTTGTCCCTACCTATGTCAGATGGTATCGGTTATGTTTTGTGTTTATGTGTTTACTCAAAGAGCTGAATGTGTAAACATGGGGTAACACTATCTCACTTTATTTTATGCCCATTAGCCTAATCCTTGTGTTGGAACATAGGGTTCAGACATTCAGTGTTGGGGTCGCTGTATCAGTAATGTGGGTAAACTAACTTCTACTGGACAAGCATGTTAATTTCTATAGACACTAATTAATATATATATATATAATATATATATATATATAAGTATATATATATATATATATATATATATATATATATATATAATATATATATATATATATATCTTAATGAGCCCCTTCAAAAGGCCATCCTGTGCAGGTGTGTTTTTTTTTTACTGTGTTACATGTTGCAAAAAAATAAAATCACTTTTTTGGGGGGGGGGGGGGGGGGTCCCTCATGGATTCTTGCACCGGGGTCCTGAGGTTTCTAGTTACGCCTCTGCCCCAATCTAAGAAGTTTGGACCGAATTGAACCAAACAACTTTAGAAAAATCTTAACCTGCCCCTACCAGCTAAGCTGGAATAAGGGCCGCACCTTCATGTGAATTTAGGGGCTGGCTTTAATCTCTTAAATGGCTTGAAATCATTCAATTTTGAAGAAAGCTTCCAATTAGAAACATATTACTTGGGGGAAGAATTAGGTTTCTGTTCCTAATTAAGAACAAAAACGGTTATAAGCTTAAGATTTACCCTTAGAACAAAAAAAACTCCCTTCCCCACAGTAACAGTTGAAAGTATTGAATCCAACTGTAAACCCAAAAAATGTATTACCTTGGAAGGAAAGAAAATAGAAATCTGGATTTATAAATCAAATCAGCATTCCAAGATTTAAGCCACAACCTTCTTCTAGCTAAAATAGCGAAAGACATAGATTTAACCTCCATTTTGATAAATATCAAAAAAATGGCATCACAAATGAAATTATTAGCATGTTGAATCAAGTTAACAATGCTAAACATATCATAATCCGATACTTGTTGCGCTAATGTTTTCCAAAAAAGAAGAAACAGCTGCAACATCAGCCAAAGAAATTGCAGGGCCTAAGAAAAGGACCTGAAAATAAATTAATTTTCCTAGATAAGATACAAGTTTCCCATCTGAAGGATCTTTAAAATAAATACTATTTTCCTAGGATTAGTAGTACTTTTAGCAAGAGTAGAGATAGCCCCATTAACTTTGGGGATCTTTTCCCAAAACTCCAAACTAACTGCTGGAAAAGGATACCATTTTTAAAACCTTAAAGAAGGAATAAAAGAAGTACCAGGCCTATTCCATTCCAAAGTATTAGGAACTGGAAAAAAACCTCTGAAGTAACCACAGGAGGTTAATAAACAGAATTTAAAGGTTAGCTAGCCTTAAAATCAAGAGGACTAGTCTCCTCAATATCCAATATAATCAACACTTTTCAACAAAGAACGAATGTACTCCATTTAAAAATAAAAAGTAGATTTGTTAGTGTCAATATCTGATGAAGGATATTCTGAATCAGATAAATCCTCATCAGAGAAGGATAATTCAGTATGTTGTCGGTCATTTGAAAATTCATCAACTAAATGAGAAGTTTTTTTTTGTTTTTTTTTTAAAAAGAACTTTACATTTTATTAGAAGGGCGGGATGGCAGACAAAGCCTTCTGAAAAAGAATCATAAAAATATTCTTATAAATTCTCAGGTATATCTTGTACATTAAATGTTAAAAGAATAGCAATAGACAATGCATTAACACTGATGGACATTTTCTCTGCATGTAAAAGTTTATCATGATAACTTATTACAAACCATAGCTAAAGATAAAAAATTCATAACATTAAAATAATGAACTTTAATATTTTTTGGCGCCAAAAACGTCTGCAACAAACAACGGGCGTCATAGATGACGCAACCATGTGAAAAAACTCCAAAAGCGCCAACTAAGACCCCGGAATGACGAAGTTACATCAACAAAACGTAATTCTCGCGCCAAAAAAAGTCACGCGCCAAAAATGACGCAATAATTATAGCATTTTGCTCTCCCACAAGCACTAACAGCCCGCATTTTAGAAAAGAGAGTCAATTTGAAAACTTCAGGTTTATGCATTTCCCAAATATGAAACTGACAGTCTGCAAAAAGGAAATAACTGATAAACCTGAATCAATGGCAAATATAAGTACAAACATATATTTTAGAACTTTAAATATAAAGTGCCAAACCATAGCTGATAGTGTCTTAAATAAAGGAAACATACTTACCAAAAGACACCCATCTACATAAAGTAGATAACCAAACCAGTACTGAAACGAAAATCAGCAGAGTAATGGTATATAAGGAGTATATCGTCGATCTGAAAAGGGAGGTAGGAGATGAATCTCTACGACCGATAACAGAGAACCTATGAAATAGATCCCCGTTAGGATGACCATTGCATTCAATAGGTAAATACTCCCTTCACATCCCTCTGTCATTCACTGCACCCTGAGAGGAACCGGGCTTCAAAAAAGCTAAGCGCATTATCAACGTAGAAATCTAGCACAAACTTACTTCACCACCTCCATAGGAGGCAAAGTTTGTAAAACTTAATTGTGGGTGTGGTGGGGGTGTATTTATAGGCATTTTGAGGTTTGGGAAACTGATGCCCCTCCTGGAAGGATTGTATATCCCATACGTCACTAGCTCATGGACTCTTGCCAATTACATGAAAGAATTGTGCAATATGCATCCAAACAAAATTAGACAGGTGCATAACATTTGGGCACCCTTGTCATTTTGTGGATTTTGAATACCTGTAACTACCTAGCACTGATTAATTGGAACACACAATTGGTTTGGTGAGTTCATTAAGCCTTGAACTTCATAGACAGGTGCATCCAATCATGAGAAAAGGTATTTAAGGTGGCCAATTGCAAGTTGTTATTCTCTTTGACTCTCCTCTGGAGAGTGGCAACATGGGCGCAATCAAAACAACTCTCAAATGACCTGAAAATAAAGATTGCTCAACATTATGATTACCTGTATCCCTCAGACTAAACATACATGCACACTAACCTGTAATCTGCATAACTAAGGACACAATACACGTGCACACACAGCTTGTCTAAATGACTCAGACCCAGTACTACTGCAGGCTGTAGTGCTATAATTATACCTGTGTATCAGCGACACACAGCTTGTCTAAGTGACTCATACCCAGTAAGACTGCAGCTGTAGTGCTATAACTAATCCTGTGTATTAGCACACGACAGCTTGTCTATGTGACCCAGACAGAGGACTACTGCAGCTGTAGTGCTATAATTATACCTGTGTAACAGTACATACAGCTTGTCTATGTGATTCAGACCCAGTACTACTGCAGCTGTAGTGCTATAATTATACCGTGCGTATCAGCACACACAGCTTTGTCTATGTGACTCACACCCAGTACTACTGCAGCTGTAGTGCTATAATTATACCTGTGTATCAGCACACACAGCTTGTTTATGTGACTCACACCCAGTACTACTGCAGCTGTAGGTGCTATAATTATACCTGTGTATCAGCACACACAGCTTGTCTATGTGACTCACACTCAGCTACTACTGCAGCTGTAGTGCTATAATTATACCTGTGTACTAGCACACACAGCTTGTCTATGTGACACAGGACCCAGTACTACTGCAGCTGTAGTTCTATAATTATACCTGTGTATAAGCATACACAGCTTGTCTATGTGAGATCAGACCCAGTACTACTGAAGCTGTAGTGCTATAAATTATACCTGTGTATCAGCACACACCGCTTGTCTATGTGACTCACACCCAGTACTACTGCAGCTGTAGTGCTATAATTATACCTGTGGTGTCAATCACACGCAGCTATGTCTATGTGAGATCAGACCCAGTAATAGCTGCAGCTGTTAGTGCCTATAAATTATACCTGTGTTATCAGCACACACACGCATTGTCTATGTGACATACTCACACCATTACTTACTGCAGCTGTAGTGCCTATAATTAACCTGTGGGTATCATCACACGCAGCTTGTCTATGTGAGATCAGACCCAGTACTACTTGCTGCCTGTAGTGCTATAATTATACCGTGGTATCAGTACACCACAGCTAGTCTATGTGAACCACAGACCCAGTACTACTGCAGCAGTAGTGTCTATAATCATACTGTGTACCAGCACACACAGCTTGTCTATGTGACACAGACCCAGTATTACACAGTATAATTATAGCACTACAGCTGCAGTAGTACTGGGTCTGATCTCACATAGACAAGCTGTGTGTGCTGATACACAGTATAACTATAGCACTACAGCTGCAGTATCAGCACACACAGCTTGTCTATGTGACTCAGACCCAGTACTACTGCAGCTGTAGCGCTATAATTATACCTGTGTATCAGCACACACAGCTTGTCTATGTGACTCACACCCAGTACTACTGCAGCTGTAGTGTGAGTCACATAGACAAGCTGTGTGTGCTGATACACAGGTATAATTATAGCACTACAGCTGCAGTAGTACTGGGTGTGAGTCACATAGACAAGCTGTGTGTGCTGATACACAGGTATAATTATAGCGCTACAGCTGCAGTAGTACTGGGTCTATGTCACATAGACAAGCTGTGTGTGCTGATACACAGGTATAATTATAGCGCTACAGCTGCAGTAGTACTGGGTCTATGTCACATAGACAAGCTGTGTGTGCTGATACTGCAGCTGTAGTGCTATAGTTATACTGTGTATCAGCACACACAGCTTGTCTATGTGAGATCAGACCCAGTACTACTGCAGCTGTAGTGCTATAATTATACCTGTGTATCAGCACACACAGCTTGTCTCTGTGACTCAGACCCAGTACTACTGCAGCTGTAGTTCTATAATTATACCTGTGTATCAGCACACACAGCTTGTCTATGTGACTCAGACCCAGTACTACTGCAACTGTAGTGCTATAATTATACCTGTGTATCAGCACATACAGCTTGTCTATGTGACTCAGACCCAGTACTAATGCAGCTGTAGTGCTATAATTATACCTGTGTATCAGCACACACAGCTTGTCTATGTGAGATCAGACCCAGTACTACTGCAGCTGTAGTGCTATAATTATACCTGTGTATCAGCACACACAGCTTGTCTATGTGACTCAGACCCAGTACTACTGCAGCTGTAGTGCTATAATTATACCTGTGTATCAGCACACACATCTTGTCTAGTGTACTGAGACCCAGTACTAGCTGCAGCTGTAGTGCTATAATTATACCTTGTATCAGCACACACAGCTTGGTCTATGTGACTGAGACCCAGTACTACTGCAGCTGTAGTGCTATAGTTTCCAATTATCCTACCTTTAGTGACGAATAATCTTTAAAAAAAAAAAAAAAACAGATGAATATTTTGCTTAATCTTTCCTTTACTACTGAATGCAGCAATTCAAAGTATACAGAAATAAATAAATACAAAGAAAAACAATGAAGTCAGTGTGGTAACAGCATACAAATAACTGACCAATCAGAACAAGAGGATATTGAGTACAAACTGACCAATACACAGGTAAGAATCCTCTTCTTAGTTGTTGCTCATGAAGAAGAACATAAACGAGGCAAAATTTCAACAGTCCAAAAGAAAAGAAACAGTACATCAAAATCCAACAGAAGGTACAGAAGAAACTTGAATAAACTTGACAAGGAAGAAGGTCTTCGAACAATTGGAGAAGAAACTGGCAGGCCTTTATCCCATCTGTAAGATCGTGAAGTAGGAGATTCTATAGAAGGTAAAAATCCTCTTTGGTCTTAGAAGGCCCTCATTGATTGGGAATTAGGAAAAATACATAATAATAATACCAAATAAAATAACTGATAAAATAGGGTTGGAAAATATTCATCTCTGTGTCGTTAATAAAATCTAGATATCCGTTGCTAAAAAGGTAGGGATAATCAAAATTGTATTACAAGAACAGAGACTCATATTTTGCTAGTTTAACCCTTTAAAGACCAAGGACGTGCCATGTACGTCCTGCAAAAACTGTCAGTTAGTGACAATGACATACCTGGCACGTCCTTGTCTAATTCAGTTGCTGGAAGTGATTGCGATGGCTTCCAGCAGCTCTCAGGGTATGGAGGCATCCTGCAATACCCTTTTCAACCATCTGATGCAGAGAGCCACTCTGTGGCCCTCTCTGCACCGGGTATCGATGTGCCGATCATTGGTGGGTGGGGAGCTTAGCAGGGAGCTGGTTGGGCGGCCCATCGCTACCCGGTTCCTGTGTTTGCAATGTGCACCGGCCGGGTGCGTGTGTGGGGGGGGGCATGCGCATTGTGTGCTTGCGCAGCAACCACTGCTACCAATGTTGTGAAGTGTGAGAGGCAGGGAGGAAAATATATATAAAATAAATATAAAAGAGGATCTGGGAGAGGAGGGGGATATTGAGGGGGGGCAGCTACACTACAGAAAGATTGATCTTTTAAAAAAAAAAAAAAAAAACACATACTTTTTGGGAGGGCAAACTGGGGTAACTAGGCAGACAGCTGCCAGGTACCCAAGATGGGCGGCAAATTAGGTAGCGGGGGGTGCATCACAGCTGAATATATATATATATATAGATATAATATATAGTAATATTTTTATTTTTTTTTAATTTTTAAAAAAATAAACACCACCTTTTAATTTAGTACCAGGCAGACTTTCTGCCAGTACATAAGATAGAGGGGACAATTGTGGGGTGGGGAGGGAAGAGAGCTGTTTGGGAGGGATCAGGGCGGTGAGATGTCAGGTGGGATGCTGATCTCTACACTAAAGCTAAAATTAACCCTACAAGGCTACCTATTAACCCCTTCACTGCTGGGCAGAATACACTTGTGGTGCGCAGCAGCATTTAGCGTCCTTCTAATTACCAAAAAGCAACGCCAAAGCCATATAAGTCTGCTATTTCTGAACACACACCTGTCAAGGGATATTCAGGGATTCCTGATAGATATCAGTGTTCCAATGTAACTATCGCTAATTTTGACAAAAAATGGGTTTTGGTAATAGCAAAGTGCTACTTGTATTTATTGCCCTATTAAGGTTTCAATTTTTTTTTGTAAGGGAGCAGATTTTAAAAATGCTTTAAGAAGCTGTGGAACCTCTAACTGAATGAGCTGAAAAAAGATAAATCAATACCAGCTTCTTTCATCACCCATTTAACCCACCTAGCAATAGTGGTAGAAGTAACAGGAGAGTGAGGAGGAACAAAATAAATAAAAAGTTGTTAGAAGACATTTTTCTAAAAGATAAAGTTCTGGATTCATATTCTTTAAGACCGTTAACAATACATAAAGAAGGATCAGCAGGAAAATAAGGGGAGAATATAGAAGAAGAAAGTTTTAGTTCTGCAAAGATAAGAAAAACAACACCTTCAGGAGAGAATTGTTTAGCATTAAAGTCTAAAGCTTTGACATCAGAAACTCTACAAAATTAAATTAAACATAATAGAGTAGCAAATTTAGCGGACAGTTGTTTAAGAGACAAAAGATGATGACTGGAAATAATATTAATAAAAGGAATGATGAGCTGAAATAGCAGAACAAGAAACATTAATGATCTATAAGCAAGATCAAAATCAAATAATTAGATAGAAAATTGAAAATATGGTTCACATTAACTGAAATGGCATCCAAATTTGTTGGCTACATCAGCTAGACCATCTGGACCATGCAGTAAGGTAGCATTTACGAGTTCCTGGAGCCCATGCCTCTTGCATGAGGGAGGAGAGCACTTTCAGAAAGTCATTCGCATGACCAGGGAATTCCTTGAGATTGTCCAAGCTACAACCTGTTGAGCGATTGTTGAAGAACAAGATTGTGAAAAATTGCTGTCGGAGTCCAAAAGAAGACTGGGAAAAAGAGGGAGAAGAATGGAAAGTTGGAAGGACTCCAGAAGATATGGGTACCAGGGTTGGGGCCGGGCACATGTGAAGTTGATTATTGTCAAGGAAGGAGTATCCCGTCGATCAAGAGTTCTCGCAATCATTGGTAAAGGGAGAAATCATAGCCTGCTAGAGAGGCCAATGATGGGAGAAAAGAGTCTATAGCTTTCGGCTTCTGGGTGATGGCGCCAACTGAAGTACGGACAAATTCAAGCGAGAAGCTAATAAATCTAGAGAGAAAGGGATCCCTCAAAGTTTGAAGAGAAAGACTTCCCTGTTCAATTTCCATTAACTTGAGTCCTTCAAAATGATGCGAGTTACCAGGTCTGCAGAAATATTTGAAAGACCCGGAATATATTCTACTTTCACAGATATATTCCTGTCTAGGTAACGGTGAATAAAATTTTTGGTAGTATTTGAGAGATTTCTGGATTTGGTGCCTCCGAAATAATTTAAATATTGTACTGCTGAGATGTTGTCCATGCAAAGAAAAATGGACACTGGAGAAGAACCCATCACAAAAAACTCTTTACTGCAAAATAACCAGCCAAAAGTTCTAAACAATTGATGTGAAAAAGTTTTTCTGACAGAGACCATTTTCCTCCGGTAATCGATGAACCCCATCCTGACCGACTTGCATCAGATTCTATTATAAGATCTAGAATTTTCCCAAAAATTGCTCTCCCATTTAAAGCTTCCATGTGAGAAAGCCACCATTCGAGTTCCTCTTTGGCTTCCAAAGATAATGGAATGAGAGGAGCATAAGAAAAACCCTTTATGAAGATAAGAAATCTTCAGATGTTGAAGTTCTCGATAATTAAGGGCGGCAGGAAATATAGCCTGAATAGAGGATGAGAGTAACCCTACTATTCTGGCTATAGTTCTCAAAGAGACAAATTGTTTGGAAAGAGTTCGCAAAATCTTTCTTTATTTTCTGACGTTGATTGGAGTAGCCGTGTTAGTCCAGAGATTTAGATATCAAAATAACAAGAGTATTGCATTAAGGCAATGATACTTTTTTATTGGACTAACTATACATTTATAAATTGACAAGCTTTCGGAAGAGTTCCTTCCTTTATCAAGTCTAAAGCAATACTGGTATATTGTCAGTATTGCTTTAGACTTGATAAAGGAAGGAACTCTTCCGAAAGCTTGTCAACTTATAAATGTATAGTTAGTCCAATAAAAAAAAAGAGAAATAGAAGTTGTTGTATCTATAGGAAAACAAGGTTCTTTACTGCAAAGAGGACAGCGTTTTCCTTTTTTATTATAAAACCAAGGCTTTGAAGAGATAAAAGGTAATGTTCAGGTATTTCTGAAGAGAAACAAAATTCTGATTAATAATCAAAATATCGTCTAGATATATGATTTTAAGGAAAGTCAAGTCCAAAAAAAAAAACTTTCGATTTTCAAATAGGGCATGTCATTTTAAACAACTTTCCAATTTACTTTTATCAACAATTTTGCTTTGTTCTCTTGGTATTTTAGTGAAAGCAAACCTAGGAAGGCTCATATGATAATTTCTAAGCCCTTGAAGGCCGCCTCTATTTTATTTACTTTTCACAGCAGGGGAGAGCAAGCTCATGTAGGCCTATAGATAACATTCTAATCACGCCCGTGGCTAGAGGCAGACACTACAACTAATTGGCTAAAATGTCAATAGATAATAACTAAAAGTCATGTGATTAGGGGCAGTCAGAAGATGCTTAGATACAAGTTAGTCACAGAAGTAAAAAGTGTATTAATATAACAGTGTTGGTTTTGTAAAACTGGAAAAGGCAGTACAATTCCAAAGTTGGTTTTCCCAACAAAAAATTTGACATTTCCAATGTTGAGGGTCGATTGGAATTGTGAGATAAGCGTCTGACAGATCCAATCTGGCTAACCAATCTTTGTCTAATAGGCATTCTCAAAGAAGGTAAATGTCTTCCCTTTTGAAATGATAACAAACAAAATAATTTTGAGTTCTTAAATTGATAACAGGACGGCATTGATCGTTTTTCCTTTTTACAAGAAAAAGGTTGCTTGGATAAAAATCTTTTGAATCTGGAAAAAGGTAAATTTGCTTTTTTGAGAGAAAGATTTTGAATCTCTTTCTGAATCAGATTTTTTTTCCGCAAAACATAATGATAGGATTTGGTCTTACAATTTGAGAAGGGATATAAATTAATTCTATTAATACTCCTTTCACTGCTTGAAAAATCCAAAAGGTCTGCAGTTTAAGATACCAATTTTCTATAAAAAAAAAAGAGCAAGTCTGCCACCAACTATATGCTGAAAAGAAAGGGGAGATAGAGGAAAAAGGATTTACCTGCAGGATCTTGCTCTGCTACATGGTCCTCTTTGGCCCCTAAGTCTTGTTTGGAAGGGAAGAAACTAGTTGAGGGATCTTGAGTAATTAAACTGAGAGCCCCATTTGGAGTAATTTGATTGTGGATTTTAGTAATATCGAGGCCTTTATGTATAGGTGCATCGGCCAGGAAAGCGGCCTCTACCTTTCCCGGCCCGGTCAGAGAAATTAGGGGAATAAAATATCTTTTTTGCAGAAGATTTTACTTTGAGAGTGGTAAACGGGTTAATAAAGTCTTTTAAAAAGGCATCCCCAAATAAATGATAATCAGAACCCTCTCTATTATCATAGAAGTATTGGTATTACCAACAAAACATAAAATACTAAATAGGTTAGGGAGAAATACTATTAATTGATCCAGAGGACTCAGAAACTGTCCAGTGGATATAGAATACCCTCTATAAGGAAAATGTGTGCGAACCCTTAAAAATTCATATTTCAAAACTTAAAAATAAGAGAGAAAAAGTAGACACACAATAAGTAACTACTTGCAAGACAGGGATTTCAGCACACTAATATTATTCTTAAAGATAAAAGACAAGCGTCATAGCAAATATAATCATGATGACCAAAGTGCCCAGTTTCTCAAATGCATACATCAAGAGGATAAAATTACAAATTCATATAGACCAATGAATGAACCGTGATGACATAATTGGGATACCACAATATGCGAGTGGCCAGTTTTACCTGTAAACATAGAAGGTGAATTTAAACAACACAACACCTCCACTAGAGGATGGCTTTGCAAATGTAGCGAAAAACGGGCTACCATAGTGATCCTTGAGGATCTATGCTTGTTTTGGAAAAAATTAGTACCAGTAACCAGTATTCATCATTACGTACATGTATATAGAGACATAAGTAAATATTAATATGCGGTAGTAGAAATAAACCACAAAATTCATGAAGGCAACACCTCCAGAGTGTAACTTTGCTTCTCTGGCGAAAATCTGGTTCCCATGGTGATCTGTGAGGATCTATGCTCATAAACTTATGACTGTACACAAACTTTATACATGCATGTATGAAAGTGTAGAAAGATGTACCCTGATAAGGGGTGTGTACAACACCGAATTCAGAGGGCACCACTATAACCAATAGTATCCAGGTCTTGAATAGTAAATATATATATATATATATATATATATATATATATATATATATATATATATATATAGTATATAATATATAAATATATATATATTAGGATCTATGTACACCCCCAACAAAATCAGGTCCTCTATACACACATGTAGGTAATGGTGAATACTGGTTACTGGTACTATTTTTTTCCAAAACAAGCATAGATCCTCAAGGATCACTATGGTGGCCCATTTTTCGCTACATTTGCAAAGCCATCCTCTAGTGGAGGCGTTGCGTTGTTTATAGGGTTTAAATTCACCTTCTATATTTACAGGTAAAAACTGACCACAGTCGCATATTGTGGTATCCCAATGATGTCATCACGGTTCATTCATTGGTCTATATGAATTTGTAATTTTATCCTCTTGATGTATGTTTTGGGAAACTGGGCACTGTAGTCATGATTATATTTGTTATGACGCTTGTCTTATCTTTAAGAATAAAATTAGTGTGCTGAAATCCCTGTCTTGCAAGTAGTTATTTATTGGGTGTCTACTTTTTCTCTTTTATTTTTAAAGGGACAGTCAAGTCCAAAAAAAAACCAAAAAAAAAAAACCCTTTCACGTTTCAAATAGGGCATGTAATTTTAAACAACTTTCCAATTTACTTTTATCACCAATTTTGCTTTGTTCTCTTGGTATTCTTAGTTGAAAGCTAAACCTAGGCGGTTCATATGCTAATTTCTAAGCCCTTGAAGGCCGCCTCTAATCTAAATGCATTTTGATAGTTTTTCACCACTAGAGGGCATTAGTTCACGTGTTCATATAGATAACATAGAGCTCATGCACATGAAATTACCATGGAGACAGCTCTGATTGGCTAAAAATGCAAGTCTGTCAAAAGAACTGAAATAAGGGGGCAGTCTGCTGAGGCTTAGATACAAGGTAATTACAGAGGTAAAAAGTGTATAATTATAACTGTGTTGGTTATGCAAAACTGGGGAATTGGTAATAAAGGGATTATCCATCTTTTAAAACAACAAAAATTCAGGTGTTGACTGTACCTTTAAGTTTTGAAATACAAACATTAAATACGTTTGACCAATTCCCTTACTGTGAAAGGGTCAAGGGAATCTTCGTCTAATATAGCTTAGTCAGTCATCTCAAAAAGTTTGGTAATAGGGCCCATGGTGTCCAGGAGTTTGTTCTGACATTTGCTCCAAGCTTTGTCCAAAACCTTTTTTAATTTTATAGCCAGGGACTCCATAAATTTTAATACTTTAGGATCATTTTTGAGGTGGCCGCACCATTTTTTGCAAGAAGGGGGCTTTGGGCATTCAGCCCTCATTTTGTTTCTATATTTTCTTTTAAGTGGTTTCCTAATTTGATAATCTATAAATTCTCTAAATGTTTGGATTTTTTTGATGATTTTTAGAGTTTTGGAGTTTAGGGGATTCATCTGGACGACATGTCAGAAAAATTATCATCATCAGAGCAACTTTCCATATCATAGGAATCAGAGGATGATTAATCATTTTGTTTTGATTTAATTTTTTGTTTATGATCTCCCAAATGTGACCCTTTGGGAGCAAGGATTCTTTTGGCACTCACTTTACTTCCCTTGCCACTGGAAGGTT
Source organism: Bombina bombina (assembly GCF_027579735.1). Lineage (NCBI taxonomy): Eukaryota > Metazoa > Chordata > Amphibia > Anura > Bombinatoridae > Bombina > Bombina bombina. The sequence continues at coordinate 844,426,938 of NC_069502.1, read as the reverse complement.
TGAATCAGAAAGAAGCTGACAAGACTTTTGTACTAATTTCTTGCTGGTTTTGACAGCAATAGATGGTCTCTCTTTAATATTGGTTTGGGCTTGGTAGGTTTATTAGATGTAATGACAGTTGATATCTGCGACATCCATTTATTCATATTGTTATCAGTCATAAGTTGCACAGATTGAACAGTGAGGAATATTAGACTCTGAAGTCTGAGACATATTAAAATTAATTCTAAAATACATTTGAATAAAAGAAATATATAAAAATATATAATTGTTGTTACGGTTGCCTCCAGGCTGGCTGAAAGTTGGACCGTAGAAAAGGGATGCTCCTAGCGCTCACCAAAGGATCATCAGCACCGTAGACACCATAACTACTGCGTAGCCACCATAAGTGATGCAGACTCTACGAACCACCGCTGCTGGGCTGGTATCTCGCCGTCTGCTCTGCGCCCTGGACCTACGACCAGGCTCCAGTAGGTGAACCTCTTCCTTCTGTAGAGCGAAGCAGGATCAGGAACAAGAGCTCTTACAAGAGCTCAGTAGCTAAGGGAGTATGAAGAGCATAGCAAATCCCTGTAGTGATTATAGCTGTCCCCTACAAACATGAGTCAAGGCTGCAAGTTAGAGGGTCAGAAGAGGTCTGATGTGCTTGAACACACAGCCTGCTTTTTATTGAGGTTACATGCACACAGGACACTCTCAGGGGAGGCATAAAATCCCCAATCACACATTTGATACATTTAGATAGAGAGACAACGCCATAGTAGAATTACATTACTTCAGCAGATAAGTTACACACAAGAAAACAATGCAGTCCATCTTATCACTAGCAGTCTGATTAGACAATGGGAATGTTTATCACTAAACTTAATTAGAGCTGATCCCAGCAAACTTGTATTTAGAATAGCTTCTTGAAGCTGAACAAAATTAACTCTTAATGGCACACAATGAAAACTAATGCTTTTGTAACAGTGCTCCCTTTCTGTGGAACACTCTGCCTGTGTGGTACTTGGTTCAGTAAGCCCTATTTACTGAACCAAGTGGGAGAAAGCCAGAGACAAGTTATTTTACAGGTCTGGGGACATAGTCTTAAAGGGGCATTGTTCACCAAAGTCACAATATGTCCCCAGACGGTTCTTAAAGGGCCATACACACCCAATAAAAGTTAATACATTTTCAGGGGCCATAGTCATGAGGAAGGAGGCTGGCAAATAGGCTTCTCCACAATCCAGGGAAGCAGGGCAATCTTCCATTTAAAGGGCCAGTTAAAAATAGCAGTTTGTAACAACTGTATAAACAAAATAATTAATAAAAGAGGAGTACCAACTAATTGAAAATATATATATATATATATATATTTTAAAGTATGCAATGAGTAAAAATGGGCCACCAGAGGGAGCTCCAAGCTAAAGAATGATAAAAATATAATTAGAAATACAAGAGAAACAATTTTATACAATTTGGAGAGAAAAAAATTCTGGAGATGACAAAAATGACTACCGGATGATGTGAGGTAATCTGGAGGCGGGAAGGAAAAATGGAAAAACCCGCCTACAAGGTGGCGACAATTAGACATGTGCAACAGAAGCGCACAAGATGGCGGCCAAAGTTGCAATCGGATCGCAACACAGAAATTAGAGAAAGAGAAAAAAGCAAGATACGAGGTAAAAGAATAATAATTAAATTAAAACAAATAAGACAAATAAGACAAATAAAAGAAAAAATAAATAGAATAAAATAGATTATAAAAATATACAGCAATTGAATGCTGAGCAGCAAAAGAGGAATCTTACATGTGTATTGGTCAGTTTATCATATCCTTGGTTCTGATTGGTCAGTTATTTTATGCTGTTACAAGAAACGACACTGACTTCATTGTTTTGCTTTGTATTTATTTATTTCTGTATACTTTGAAATTGCTGCATTGAGTAGTAAAGGTACGATTAAGCAAAAATATGAGTCTCTGGTCTTGTAATAAAATGATACCCGTGTATCAGCATACACAGCTTGTCTATGTGAGATCAGACCCAATACTACTGCAGCTGTAGTACTATAATTATACCTGTGTATCAGCACACACAGCTTGTCTATGTGAGATCAGACCCAGTACTACTGCAGCTGTAGTGCTATAATTATACCTTTGTATCAGCACACACAGCTTGTCTATGTGAGATCAGACCCAGTGCTACTGGCAGCTGTAGTGCTATAAATTATACCTTGTGTATCAGCACACACAGCTTGTCTATATGACTCACACCCAGTACTACTGCAGCTGTAGTGCTATAATTATACCTGTGTATCAGCACACACAGCTTGTCTATGTGACACAGACCCAGTACTACTGCAGCTGTAGCACTATAATTATACCTGTGTATCAGCACACATAGCTTGTCTATATGACTCACACCCAGTACTACTGCAGCTGTAGTGCTATAATTATACCTGTATATCAGCACACACAGCTTTTCTATGTAACACAGACCCAGTGCTACTGCAGCTGTATTGCTATAATTATACCTGTGTATAAGCACACACAGCTTGTCTATATGAGATCAGACCCAGTACTACTGCAGCTGTAGTGCTATAATTATACCTGTGTATCAGCACACACAGCCTGTCTATGTGACACAGACCCAGTACTACTGCAGCTGTAGTGCTATAATTATACCTGTGTATCAGCACACACAGCTTGTCTATGTAACTCACACCCAGTACTACTGCAGCTGTAGTGCTATAATTATACTGTGTATCAGCACACATAGCTTGTCTATGTGACACACACACAGTACTACTGCAGCTGTAGTGTTATAATTATACTGTGTATCAGCACACACAGCTTGTCTATGCGAGATCAGACCCAGTACTACTGCAGCTGTAGTGCTATAATTATACCCATGTATCAGCATACACAGCTTGTCTATATGAGCTCAGACCTAGTACTAATGCAGCTGTAGTGCTAAAATTATACCTGTGTATCAGCACACACAGCTTGTCTATGTGACTCAGACCCAGTACTACTGAAGCTGTAGTGCTATAATTATACCTGTGTATCAGCACATACAGCTTGTCTATGTGACTCACACAGTATAATTATAGCACTACAGCTGCAGTAGTACTGAGTGTATTAGCACACCCAGCTTGTCTATGTGACACAGACCCAGTACTTCTGCAGCTGTAGTGCTATAATTATACCCGTGTATCAGCACACACAGCTTGTCTATGTGACTCAGACCCAGTACTAATGCAGCTGTAGTGCTATAATTATACCTGTGTATCAGCACACACAGCTTGTCTATGTGACTCAGACCCAGTACTACTGCAGCTGTAGTGCTATAATTATACTGTGTATCAGCACACACACAGCTTGTCTATGTGACTCAGACCCAGTACTACTGCAGCTGTAGTGCTATAATTATACCTGTGTATCAGCACACAACTTGTCTATGTGACTCAGACCCAGTACTACTGCAGCTGTAGTGCTATAATTATACCTGTGTATCAGCACACAACTTGTCTATGTGACTCAGACCCAGTACTACTGCAGTTGTAGTGCTATAATTATACCTGTGTATCAGCACATACAGCTTGTATATGTGACACAGATCCAGTACTACTGCAGCTGTAGTGCTATAATTATACCTGTGTATCAGCACACACAGCTTGCCTATGTGACTCACACCCAGTACTACTGCAGCTGTAGTGCTATAATTATACCTGTGTATCAGCACACACAGCTTGTCTATGTGACCTCATATCCAGTACTACTGCAGCTGTAGTGCATATAATTATACCTGTGTATCAGCACACACAGCTTGTATATGTGACACAGACCCAGTACTACTGCAGCTGTAGTGCTATAATTATACCTGTGTATCAGCACACACAGCTTGTATATGTGACACAGACCCAGTACTACTGCAGCTGTAGTGCTATAATTATACCTGTGTATCAGCACACACAGCTTGTCTATGTGACACAGACCCAGTACTACTGCAGCTGTAGTGCTATAATTATACCTGTGTATCAGCACATACAGCTTGTCTATGTGACTCACACAGTATAATTATAGCACTACAGCTGCAGTAGTACTGAGTGTATTAGCACACCCAGCTTGTCTATGTGACACAGACCCAGTACTTCTGCAGCTGTAGTGCTATAATTATACCTGTGTATCAGCACACACAGCTTGTCTATGTGACACAGACCCAGTACTACTGCAGCTGTAGTGCTATAATTATACCTGTGTATAAGCACACACAGCTTGTCTATTTGACTCAGACCCAGCAGCTGTAGTGCTATAATTATACCTGCTGTGTAACCTTCTGAGAAACTATAACTGCTATATACACTAGACAAAATGTCACATCATCTTCCCTTTACTTAAAAGGACAGTAAAGTCCAAAAAAAAAAAAAAACTCTCGATTCAGATAGAGTATGTAATTTGTTTTTTTGTTTTTTTTAAATTCTTTTTTATTATTAGTTTTCAATATATTACATTTAAAACAATTTTTTCCAGCATACAGTTCATAATACAAACATAAACATTGTTAAATCCACAGTCATTAATGTTATTGGTTCCAACAAAATTTACAATTTCTAGGTAGGATCCTAATAAAATAAAATTGAGAGAAGAAAAAAAAAAACAAAAAAAAAATTATTACTTTAGAGAACCCAAGGACACCTTCCATTCCAGTGCTTAATTGTCTTGTTACTAACTCCAAAAATTAAACTATTAATTATACAACATGAACTGTACTTATATATCCATTTCTTCACTAAACTACCTCCTAATTTTTATCCACCCTATCTTCTGCTAAGCCAAGGGCTATCCACTTCATGAAAAAGAAATCAAAACAAGACACAACCACAAAAAAAAAAAAAAAAAAAAAAAAAAAAGGGCTTGGGAAGAGGGAAAGGAATGGGAAGGGGGGGGGAGTAGAATCCGCCTCTCTTCCCTGCATCAGTTACCATATCCCCAAAAGCACTAACTCTGAATTCTGGAAGGGGAAAATTATCTGATCAATTTCTAAGTTCGGGAGAGATTTAATAAATGCAGCCCATTTACTAAAGAATATCCTGATATCAGATTCCCTGTCAATGTTAGTATCTCGCTGTTCTAAGATACATTGTTTCTTAAGAAAAATTTTAATCTCTGTTAGCGTTGGTAGATCTCTTAATTTCCATTTTTTAAAAATCAGATATCTAGCCGCCAAAATGACTGATATAATTAGTTTTTCATTAAGCTGATTTTCCTTCCTGATTTTTTAGACAGAATATAACCTGAGTCAGTGAAAGCTCCAGAGGGGAGATCTTGAGTGATACCTTCATCCAAAATTCTATTTTATACCAAAATTGCCTAATCAATGGGCAGTCCCATATCATATGTATCAGATCTGCGGCCATCGAAGAACATTTGGGGCATTTATTGAAATTTATGTTCCGAAGTTTGTACCCTTTTTCAGGGGTAAAATAGTATTTATGTATCAGTTTAAGATGCGCCTCCCTCCAGGTCGCTGAAAGCGTGGCCTGGGATACCTTGTGGATAGAAGTTTGTATGAATTTGCTTTCAATATTATCTTGTAGCAGCATTGAGTTCCAATCGTGAGTCATTTTTTCAAGGAGATACTTCCCTTTGCTAGCTCCCAGCAGGTGGTAGCATGGAGTGATGGACATCAGTCCTTTTTTTACTAGAGTAAGCCAGGCCTCTAAACCACCTAAATCCCAGCACCACTTAACTGTCTCCATTAAATCTGCTATGTAATGCCTTGTCTGCAGGTACGCAAAAAACTGATTGTTAGAAAGATTATGCCCATTTTTGAGTTCCTCAAATGTTTTTATACACTTTTTCTCTTGGTCCACGAAATAAATCACCCTATCCAGTCCTACCAAACTCCAATCTTTAATAGCCCGTGAATCCAGACCTGCCTGAAATTTAGGATTGCCCATTAACGGCAAATATTGCGAGACCCGGCAGTTTATTTCTAAAAGATTTCCTATCTTCCACCAGGCCTTCAGTGGATTGAGGAACATTTTTAGTGCTCTGATGCTGTTTGGCCATCCTTTTGGCTCACAGTGTATCAAAGCCCTTGGTAAATATGGGTCACAGATTCTTTCTTCGAGTTCATTATTCACCACGTAGTCCTTAGAAAAAATCCAGTCAGCTGCCGTTCTTGCTAAAAAAGCAAAGTTATATAACCTTACATCCGGCAGAGCAAAGCCTCCATGAATTTTAGAAGAGGTTAATTTATTCAAAGAAATCCTAGGTCTTTTGCTCTGCCAAATAAATCTTCTGAGCATGCTATTTATTGCCCGAACATCCCTTTCTGAAAGCAATATTGCTGTATTCTGTAAGACGTACAGCAATTTAGGGAAAAGAACCATTTTAAATAGTGCTATTCGACCAGTGATAGAGAGTGGCAGATTTTCCCAACTTCTAAGCTTTTCTCTGAAATTTAATAAAACTGGGGGAATGTTAAGATTATACAGGTCTTTATGGTTACTTGGAATATTGATGCCAAGATATTTGAATGAGTTTTTGACCAGGCGGAAGGGAATATTACTAAGAGAGTTATTATTTCTCCTGAGCCATTGTAATTCTGATTTTATAGCATTGACCTTATAGCCCGAGAATGAGCCAAATTGAGTGATAATTTGTATCAGTTTGGGTATATTAGTCTTGGTGTTTGATAAGTAAATAAGTATGTTGTCTGCATAGAGGGCTAGTTTTTAATTTCGTAATTACCTATTTTAATACCTTCCAGTTGTGTCTGATCATGGTTGCTAATGGTTCAATGCAGAGATTAAAAAGGAGGGGGGGAAAGGGGACAGCCCTGACGGGTTCCCTACCCAGCTGTGATTTGCAAGGAAGCTATATAGTTTACAATTAATTTCGTATGGGGTTGATCATATAAGTTTTTAATGAAGCTGAGAAAGCAGACCACTGAAGCCAAACTTCTCTAATGAAGAGAAGAGGGTGATCATGTTGAACTGAATCAAATGCCTTCTCCGCATCAACTGAAATCACAGCTAGGTCAGGGCGGCCGGCCTCTCTCCTCCTCCCCCCCCCCCCCCCGATACCCCCGCATTGAAAAAGAATTCTGTCACCACCAAGGACCTCTCTAATTTTTGCTGAGGAGTTTCGAGCATTTAAAGAATCCAGCTTGATCTTAGTGAATGATATTAATAAGAATTTTTTGCAGCCTCTGAGCAAGAATAGAGGTGAGGATCTTATAGTCAGAGTTTAATACGGCAATCGCCTGGTATGACTCTTTCTGAGATGGATCCTTCCAGGTTTTAAGGATTAAAGTTGTAAAGACGCAGAAAAGGATTTTGCCACTGTCCTCCGTCTAAGTACATATGATTGTATAATTGCAGAGGTGTGGGTGAGATCTCAGGGACAGAATTTTATAAAATTCATTAGGTAGCCCATCTGGTCCAGGGGATTTGTTCAGGGCTAAATCAGAAATGACTTTTCTTAATTTCTACTTCTGAAATTGGGGGCGTTAAGAATCTCATTTGATTCCTCAGATATCTTGGGAAAGAGATTTACTCCAAAAGTCCCTCAGCCTTGGCTAGGTCTGAGTTTCTGGGGGCATAAATGTTTTGATAATATTTTACCATTTCCTTCCATATTTCCTCATGATTGAGAACATGTTTCCTCCCCCTGACATTAACTTCTCAATCAGCGAAGTTTTTTTTTTCATTTTAACCAGCTTAAGCTAACATTTTCCCCGATTTATTTCCAAATCTGTATAGTTTTGACTGCAATTTTAAATCTTTCTGGGTTTCTCGGAATAACGTAAAAACATCTTTATTGCTTTTAGCTCTGGCGTCTTTAGCCCAGTTAGCCGAATTCTGATCGAGGAGGAGTCGATTATATGCATTTGTTACTGCATTTGTGAGTTCTTTTTCCCTCTGTTGTAATTTTTTATTTAACATAACAGTATAGGCGATAATTTCGCCTCTTAGCACCGCCTTAGCCGCCTCCCAAAATGTAATGGGGCGATCCCTGTATTCTGAATTGTATTCGTCGTAGTCATTAAACTTAATTCTAAGCCAATTCTTGAATTTCAAATCTGATGCTAAAAAAGAGGGGAAAAAAAAACCTGCTAGATTTAGACTTAGAATGTTTAACCTGGAAATCTAAAGTGATTGGCCCATGATCAGACAAGGAAATAGGAAATATTTTTGCTTTTACCTCAGATGTACAAAGTCTTTCGTCTATCAAAAAAAAAATCAATTCTTGATAGCGTTTTATGGGCTTTAGAGAGGCACGTAAAGTCTCTACCATCCGGATTTTGCATTCTCCAAATATCTCTGATACCTAGGTTCTGCATGATTCTAGTAAGTAATTTAGTTTCCAGGTTATCCTTTTTGCTTTTTCTGCTTTGTGTTTGTCTCAGTCTATCAAGAGGGGCACTGTGGGGCCATATTGAAGTCTCCTCCCAGAATTAAAAAACCTTCCAATATCGAGAAGATTTTAGTTGTAACTGATTCCAAAATTCTGGGTCAAGAGTGTTAGTGCATACACATTACAAAGTGTAAAAGATACGATTACCATATTTAATTTTAAAATGACCGATCTCCCCCTCTGGATCTGTCCCAGCATAAATATTTCTGCATTAATTTTTTTTTCCTATTAAAATGACCACTCCTCTCTTACTCCTGTGTCCCGGTGAGGCAATCACCTCCTGAACCCATGATGTTTTAAGCTTGAAGCTTCCTCCAGGTTAAGATGTGTTTCCTGGAGGAAGGCTATGTCTGTATTCATTCTTATTAACTGGGTAAGAATCGATTTCCTTTTTATGGGGGTAGAGATGCCCCCAATGTTCCAGGAACAACTTTAAAATTAGCCATATAGTTTAACTAGTGGGGGGGGGGGGGGGGTGGGGGGGGAAGAGGGATAAAAAGGAAAGGGAGAAAAAAAAAAAAAAGGGGAGAAACAAAACAATATAAATATGTAGTAAACAAAATTTGACAAAAAGTCCATTAATCAAGCTCATTGTTACTCAGAAAGTTAATTGACTCAGAAGTTTTTCTGCTCCTGTGCATTTTCAAAAAGATAAGCCTTTCCCTTAACAAAGACCTTCAGTTTCGGAGGGGTTAGATAATCAAGGCCTGGTAGCTTGTTGAATGAATTTAGAGCATACTGGGCCAGGTTCTTTCTTTTAAATGCTGTCTCTGCTGAAAAGTCCTGAAATATGAGAATTCTATATTTCTTTAAACGTGATGGGTTGGTTCTTACGGAAGTATTGGAGAAGGGTTACCTTATCGTTAAAGTTGAGCAACTTAGCAATTACTGGTCTGGGCCTGCTATTTCCTTTATTGTCTGATTGTGGTTTCCCTATTCTATGTGCTCTTTCGACCACAATTTGAGGGTTGCTGGGGGGGGGATTTTTAGGAGCTGAACCAAGGTGTCTGAAATGAATAGGCTTAGGGCTTTCGGTTGTTTTCCCCTCTGGTACCCCAATAATACGAATATTATTTCTTCTAGCACGGGTTTTCAAGATCCTCTATCTTAATCTGCATTTTAGTTAAGGTATCAACCGTGGGTTTCTAAGTTTGTGCTATGAGTGGTGGTAAGATCCTCAAGGTCAGATACCCTCTGCTCTACTTCATTGATTCTGTTAGTGAAATGTCTCATTTCTTGGGATAGTAGAGTAATGTCATGTTTAATCTCCAACCTGAGGGCATCAAATTTGGGTTTAAGGCCTCTGCAATATTTGTTACTAATGCTTGCATATTGGTCGCTTCATTAGTAGCTAATATATTAGAAGAAGGTTGGGGCTGTGGATCAATAGTGAGTCTACGATAGTTTTGTTCTTTTCTCTCTTTGCTTAGCTGCCATGGCTGGCGATGGAGTCCGGGAGTGACTGGTGGAGGAATTTATCCGAAAAAAACCGTGGTAGTTAAGGTGAAAAATGAGTGAATGAGGGATCGTGGGAGAACAAACTTATCAATTAAAATTATCCATGTGCCAGTGGAGGGGGGAAAAAAAAAAAAAAAAAAAAAAGGGAGAAAAGAGGGAAGGGGATCGCGTGACGTGAAGGGGCAACCGTGAAGACCAAGGGAATATAGTGCCTAAAAGGAAGAGAGTTACTCGTGACTAGGGTAGTGAAGAGTGTAGGATCCTATAGGAAGGGAGTCACATAACCAGCCGCAGGACAACTGAGCAATATAAGGGTTCTGAAAGGAGAGGATTGGAGAAAGAACCCCCTTCTCTTCCTTCCTTTCTCACCCTCCTACAACAGTTATCTATACACGAAAATAGAGAAAAAAAGAAATATTCAGGCCATCCAGAAAAATTTTATACCCACCCACCCCCCCCCCCCAGTGAGAAAGAGGATAGAATTTTCTTCCCCTGCCTTTCTTCGTTCCCGCCTTCACTTTATTCAAAAGCATTCAGCTCTGCTAAATATGTATATGCTCTATACCAGGACTCAAAATCAAGAAAAATTTTTTGTTCCAGAGTCAGTATAATAGATTGCTGTGTTAGAAGAAAAAAAAGAAAAACAGGCAGATAAATTGCAAGAGGGGATGGAAGAGATGAGATTAAAGTTCGCAATATTATAAATGTTATATATGTCAAATCTATGAAAAACCTGGTTGACAACCGTTACCTATCTCAAATATGACCTTACATCTCACTGAAAACCAGCTCTATTAAAAACAATGAAAAAAAAAAAAAAAATTTAACAGCAAGGCTATTTTAGTATATTTCAATAGTGAACTTTTCTTCCAAGCCATAATAGTGAGTACTCCCATACTCCAATCAATGACTTATTCCCTTCCCCCCCCTTTTCTTTCCCCCCCCCTTTTCCTCCTCTGCTCAGGTTAAGGGGGTCCTGCCCAAGAGTTTTCACTCAGGTAACCAACTGAGTGCTCTAAGCATACCAAGTGCACTTTACAGAAGCTGACAGAGGTAGACAATTAAATTTAGTGAATGCATTGTAACACTAATCATTACAGAATAATTATAACAGTAGGGGGCTGTAGAGGAAAAAAAAGAAAAAGAAAAAAAAAAAAAAAAAAAGGAGTTAGCTAGAGCAGCACTCTGCCCTGCAGTAAGTCCTCAGGTCAAAAAGTCTCCTTTTGCCTATATTATATATGTAGGCATATTTTTCGTTATTCCAGACAAGAATTTTACTTTTTTATTCATTTCCCCCCCATCTCCTTCACAAAGAACAGGAATTATAAGTCCTAAGCAGACTAAATGTACTCCTATTAGCAGGGTGATACTTAGATCATTAATGCTCTTTAGAAACAAAGTCTTTATTTCATAGAGATCTTAGCTCTAATTTGTCAATGCGAGATTACTTGTGGTTATTAAGAGCCTGTTTTGTATCAGAATTATTATGTGCAGTTCAATAAGCCTTATAATGTAATTTGATGTGCCTTTCACAGCTTACGTGATTATGCTGTGTGAAACCATCCCTTTTGGCTCCGTGAGAAGAGTGCTTTAACTTTTGTGACTTACCCCTCTCGAGCCGCCCGCTTGTGATATCAAGAAGTTTGCAGAAAGAGTTGCCGCTTAACTACCTCCTGACCCACAGAAAAGCAAGCCGAATCTCCTGTCGACGGAATCGAGGTGTTTCTTGGCTTTTCTTTCAGCCGTGGCTTATACTCACCTCCCCTCACGCAGCAACGGTGGGAGGGGAGGGAGAGAGATCCAGATATGCGACGGCAGAAAGGGGGAAGCAGGATTCAGGAGAAAGTCCCCGGTCTCCTATCGAGCGCAAGCCCAAGCCTTCCACGCAGCACCGGTGGGGGAGGGGGGGGGACACCCGCTACAGGTCAAACGTAATCCCAAAGGAAGCCACAAGTGTCCTTTCCCTGGAGATGCGCTGTGTTGCTTGTAGGAAGGGCAAGGCAACAGTTGCGGCGGCAATAGAGAGGGGCAGTTGTGGAAACAGGAAGCCAACAAAGTGAGACCTCCGATGCGAAAAATAGCAAGAGCAAAAGGTAGACTTTAAGTTTTCCAAGCAGAGTCTTTCTTGTCTCCTACTCCTCAGCTTCTTTAGAATAGAAGAAATAGCTATTGTAAATGACAAAGAGAAAAGACTGTTTGTATCAGTCGGTTCAGTTGTCAGACCGGTTAGAAAAAAAGCCGGTCCTATTTGGGTGGTTTGTTTGTTGCCATCTCAGTGGGGTGACTTTCCACTGACACAGGTTCCAGAGATGGTGTCTCGTACTATCCGTGAAGCAGCCTCAAAATTAGGGCAAGGCGCGAAACTCCACCGCCAAGAGCTAAGGGACTGGAGAGCAGAGCTTCAGCTACACCTGCTTGCTCCTCTCCTCACCGAATCACTCAGAGATATGTAATTTTAAACAACTTTCCAATTTACTGTTATCACCAATTTTGCTTTGTTATCTTTGTATTCTTAGTTGAAAGCTAAACCTAGAGGTTCATATGCTAATTTCTTAGACCCTTGAAAGCCACCTCTGCATTTGACAGTTTTTCACCACTAGAGGGCGTTAGTATAGATAACATTGAGCTAGATGCACGTGAATTTAACTGACGATGGGAGCACTGATTGGCTAAAACGCAAGTGTTAAACTAACTGAAATAAGGGGGCAGTCTGCAGAGACTTAGATACTAGGTAATCACAGGGGTAAACGACCGTGTATAATTTTATAACTGTGTTGGTTATGCAAAACTGGGGAATGGGTAATTAATGGACACTGAACCCAATTTTTTTATTTATAATTCAGAAAGAGCATGCAATTTAAGCAACTTTCTAATTTACTCCTATTATCAATTTTTCTTTGTTCTATTGCTATCATTATTTGAAAAAGAAGGCATCTAAGCTATTTTTTGGTTTCAGTACTCTGGACAGCACTTTTTTATTGGTGGATGAATTTATCCACCAATCAGCAAGGACAACCCAGGTTGTTCACCAAAAATGGGCAGGCATCTAAACTTACATTCTTGCATTTCAAATAAAGATACCAAGAGAATGAAGAAAATTTGATAATAGGAGTAAATTAGAAAGTTGCTTAAAATGTCATGCTCTATCTGAATCATGAAAGAAAAATTTGGGGTACAGTGTCCCTTTAAGGGATTATCCATCTTTTAAAACACAAATTCTGGTGTTGACTGTCCCTTTAATATGAGCTAATCACCTGTGACTGTATTTATAGTAACTTTATCCTCCTCAGTCTTCACCTGATCACACACAGACGATTCTCCTCTGTGCGCAACCGCTGAGCCATCTGTAGGCGTCATATACATATGGCCTTTACACTAAGAATACATGTGTGTGTGTGTGTGTGTGTGTAAGTAGTTTGTACCCTACATCCCTCAGACACAACAATATGTACACACTAACCGTGTAACTACATGCACCTTACACATGCTCACTTGCCGTAACCTGTGTACTTCACACAGACTATACATGGTGCACTTTACCTGTAACTCCCATGCACCTTACACATACTCACTTGCCTGTAACCTGTGTACTTCATACAAATAATATACATGTGCACTTACCTGTAACTCCCATGCATCAGAAACCACACATGCACAATTACATGTAACATACGTACACACTCATATACAGCAGGTGTAAATCAGACACAACATATATGCACTAATCACCTGTAGCCGTATTTATAGGACTTCATCCTTGCTCAGTCTTAACCTTATCACACATGTACGGTTCTTCTCGGAGCTCAACTGCTGAGCTATCTGAAACGTGTCACATCCGTTAGAATCTACTCAAGTGTGATTATTTGTTACATTAAAAAAAAAAAAAAACACAACAACAACGTACATCAAGTTACTATTTACAAAATTAAGCAACAACTTACTGATCACACAAAGCACTTCTGTAGATTTATATAAACAACAACAATTCTCAGCTGACCCCTGTTGTATGTCACTTGCTGGTAGTCAGCGTCCCATTATGCACAGCTGTGTTAGCTTCTGCTAGTCTGTCATTTTTAATTACAATTTTACCTTCATATATCAGGGCCCTCACAAGTTTAAATTATAGCAGCCAAATATATAGATAAAAGCCAGAAATGTTTCATTTGTTATTGTGTGTATAAGATAAAAAAAAATATTAAAAAATTATTTATGGTCCTGAGCTTTGCAAATCTCTGTACGAGAACAGAGCAGGGCATTATCCCAGGGCACATTTTGTATGTCGTGTCTAGCACTGTGGCACCTGGTTACTTGAGCCATGCATTAGCTAGCATACACATCATATCATTTTATGTTACCAATCTCCTCAATGTGTTTAATGTCTTTAAAAGGAGGACCCTAAACACCTATTGCATTTGTGTAAAGTTGTGCTTTGTCCACGGTCCCCAGAGAGGCAAAAAAGCAAATTGCTGCAAATCAGGAAGTCAGTTTAGGTGATTTGCATGTTACAGATTTCGCTTTTTGGCCTCTATAGGGAGCGTAGAACAAAGCACAATCTTTACACCAACACAAGCAATTTATAATGTAGGGTTGCCACCTCGGCCATGTTTTCCTGGACACTTGAGTTACACATGCTGCAGGGTATGCAGGGAGGAACATGAATAGTGCTGTCCAGGGTCACTATGTGTGTGCTATCCAGCAGCACAATGCTGTTTCCTTTCTACACACCCTGCAACATGTGTAACTCATAAGTGTCCAGGAAAACATGGCCGAGGTGGCAACTCTAGTATAATGTCCCTTTAAATTACATGAAAAGGGGGCAACATAAATAATGACAGTATATTGTAAAGCTTCTGTACTGTTCATATTTCTTTGGCCATCCTTTATAAAATATCATGTTTATTCCGTATCTGTATACAAGACATTATTTACTGTGATTTTACTTTTTATCATGATCAGATACTTTATGAGCATTTTCAGGCTAACCTGTGTCACTGCAGCATCAGATAAGTGTGATTTATTATAAACAGCGAGGTCATGTGTTTGCACATCTAAGTACAAAGGACTGATATTGAGATGTGCACATGGTGCTGGGCTGTGCACGTGGTGATGAGTTCATTATTAACAAGACTAAAAAAAGCAGCTTAGTATAAGATGCTGCTCAGTAGTAGAGTCTGTAAAGTGACAGCACACTACTGATCGTTATGTTCCTTTAAAGGGACACTGAACCCAAATTTTTTTCTTTTGTGATTCAGATAGAGCATGAAATTTTAAGCAACTGTCTAATTTACTCCTATTATCAAATTTTCTTCATTCTCTTGGTATCTTTATTTGAAATGCAAGAATGTAAGTTTAGATGCCGGCCCCATTTTTGGTGAACAAAAAGTGCTGTCCAGAGCCCTGAACCAAAAAAAACTTAGATGCCTTCTTTTTCAAATAAAGATAGCAAGAGAACAAAAAAAATGATAATAGGAGTAAATAAGAAGGTTGCTTTAAATTGCATGCTCTATCTGAATCACGAAAGAAAAAATTGGGGTTCAGTGTCCCTTTAAGACAATCAGATCACTGAGGTTCCTGGTTCGTTAATGTAAATAATATCTAATTCTGACATGCACGTGACGTCCTGCTTACCTCTGTGTGCATCAGGATGGTCTGAGGTTTGATTTTCGGTCTTGTCAGACATTGTCTTCTTCAGCACAAACTGAATTTGTCAGATATTCTTATAATGTTTCTCCTTTACGGACAAACGCAATGATCTGTATTGTACATGATCTTCACAGTAACAGGAGCCTAAACACAGAGAGGGAAGGAAGTCTCATGGACAGTTTCATTGTCATAGGGGAAATTATGGGTGAGAAACACCCATATCTGAGATTTTTCTGTGTTACCCACACAAGTTATACTGTGTTGTTTTTTTTACAGCAAACCAAAACACTTTTAAAAATAATTTTAGTTACAGAAATACCCAAATATTATCAAAAGTCATCCTATAATACATTTTCCATAACATACATATTATATTATAGGGATGTTCCATTTGTCTCACACACCAGTGCGGTTCCCAGTACTTTATATAGAGATATATAACTATTTAAGAGAGGTTTCCTCTACATCTCACACACACAGCCTTCTCTCCAGTACCTTGTAAAAATATATATTATAGAAATGTTCCCTCTGCTCACACAAACACAGCCCTTACCTAGAACCTAATACTCAGACATATAACACTAGAGTTACAATCAGTCACATGCAAATATACAACACCCCCAGCACTGTATACATAGACATATAACACAATAGAGAGGTACCATCATATCACACACACACAGCACCTTATAAACAGCAATATAATACTATATAAAAGGTACCATCTGTTACACACACACCTTTAATACATAGACAAATAACACTACACAGAAGTACCATCTAACTTAGTTTACATAAATATCTATACCAAATGCAAAAAAGCTAGGATTTTTGTATCATTTTCTATAACATACATATTGTATTGTAATTGCAGAGATGTTTCCTCTGCCTCACACACACAGCCCCCTCCCTAGAATCCAGACGTGGACCCGTTGCTCCAGTGTGCCTAGAGGGATATGGCCTGCACTTACTGACAAAGCCTACAATAGGCCGAAACGTACATCTGGGGTTTTGCCCGTTTCCCTCGTTCAGAGAGGGATTGCCTGGTATTTCAGGCTGGATTGTACTGTGAAGTCAAGATCAGACTGATATGGCAACAGGAAAGGGTTTCTTTGTGAAAGGCACATGTTGAGCAAAAAGAGGCCGCTTCTTGGGGTGGTAACTAGCCATAGAACAAGCTATTATGCTACTGTTCGTTCCCAGGTTGAGACGCTTCTTCTCTTTATTTACACACAGCCTCCCCAGTACCTTATATACAGATATATAAAATTATAGAGGTTCCCTGCCTCACACACACAGTCCCCTCCACAGGTATGTGTGTGTATATATATATATATACAATTATATATATATATATATATACACACACACAATGTTATAGAGATGTTCCCATCTTATACACACATAGCCCTCTCTAGCAACATTATATAACATAAAAAACTATAGAGAGGTACCATCTGCCTCACACTCACCCTCTCCCCAGCATGTTATACACAGGCACATAACGCTGCAGATCTGTCTCACACTCACACCACCTCTCTCCAGGCACCTTATACACAGGTATATAACACCTACAGATCTGTCTCACACTACACCTCTCCCAGCACCTTATGCACAGGCACTATATCGCTGCAGATCTGTCTCACACTCACACCACCTCTCTCCAGCACCTTATACACAGGTATATATCACTACAGATCTGTCTCAACACTTACCCTTCTCCCCCAGCAACCTTATGCACAGGCACATAACGCCTGCAGATCTGTCTCACACTCACACCACCTCTCTCCAGCGCCTTATACACAGGTATATAACACTACAGATCTGTCCTCACACTACCTCTCCCCAGCTCCTTATACACAGGCACATAACGCTGCAGATCTGTCTCACACTCACACCACCTCTCCCCAGCACCTTATACACAGGTATATAACACTACAGATCTGTCTCACACTACCTCTCCCCAGCACCTTATACACAGGCACATAACGCTGCAGATCTGTCTCACACTCACACCACCTCTCCCCAGCACCTTATACACAGGTATATAACACTACAGATCTGTCTCACACTCACACCACCTCTCCCCAGCACCTTATACACAGGTATATAACACTACAGATCTGTCTCACACTCACACCACCTCTCCCCAGCACCTTATACACAGGTCTATAACACTACAGATCTGTCTCACACTCACACCACCTCTCCCCAGCACCTTATACACAGGCACATAACACTACAGATCTGACTCACACCACCTCTCCCCAGCACCTTATACACAGGTATATAACACTACAGATCTGTCTCACACTCACACCACCTCTCCCCAGCACCTTATACACAGGCACATAACACTACAGATCTGACTCACACCACCTCTCCCCAGCACCTTATACACAGGTTTATAACACTACAGATCTGTCTCAAACCACCTCTCCCCAGCATCTTATACACAAGCACATAACACTACAGATCTGACTCACACCACCTCTCCCCAGCACCTTATACACAGGTTTATAACACTACAGATCTGTCTCACACTCACACCACCTCTCCCCAGCACCTTATACACAGGCACATAACACTACAGATCTGACTCACACCACCTCTCCCCAGCACCTTATACACAGGTTTATAACACTACAGATCTGTCTCACACTCAAACCACCTCTCCCCAGCATCTTATACACAAGCACATAACACTACAGATCTGTCTTACACACCACTTCTCCCCAGCACCTTATACCAGACATCCCAACCTGCAAAAACTAATTTCAGGGAGGTGGCTTCTCCCGCTACTGCGCCGCCACCCCCCCCCCTCCCTCCCAGTTATATATTGGACACCTTGAAACCCTATATAAGATAGAGACTTATCATTAAAGTATCTTCCCACTAAAGTCACATAAAAAAGTAGCTTCATTGCACAATCACATACAACAAACCTATTTTCTAGTGATCGTATGCTTGTTGAATGCTCAAATATTTTAGAATACAAAGTTTAATTACGTGCAGTAAATAAGGTAGCATTTGTAATTTATTTTATTAAAATCAGGGGGGGGCTTTTTTGTTACTGATGCAAGCTTTAAGGGTTCTATAATGTCCCACCAACTAAAGGCATTCCTTAAAGAAGCACTTTTCCAGATTTAGGCCACATTGGATCATGGTACTTGGAGTTTCAGGGAGATTGCACTCCATTTGCTGGCATCAGGGAGCAGCTATTACAATCAGGGAGAGTTGGGATGTCTGTTATACACAGGTATATAACACTACAGATCTGTCTCACACTCACACCCACCTCTCCCCAGCACCTTATACACAGGCACATATCACTACAGATCTGACTCACACCACCTCTCCCCAGCACCTTATACACAGGTATATAACACTACAAGTCTGTCTCACACTCACACCACCTCAACCCGCACATTATACACAGGCACATAACACTACAGATCTGACTCACACCACCTCTCCCCAGCACCTTATACACAGGTATATAACACTACAGATCTGTCTCACACTCACACCACCTCTCCCCAGCACCTTATACACAGGTAAATAACACTACAGATCTGTCTCACACTCACACCACCTCTACCCCCAGGCACCTTATACACAGGCACATAACACTACAGATCTGACTCTACTCCCACCTCTCCCCAGCACCTTATACACAGGTATATAACACTACAGATCTGTCTCACACTCACACCACCTCAACCCAGCACATTATACACAGGCACATAACACTACAGATCTGTCTCACACTCACACCACCTCTCCCAAGCACCTTATACACAGGTATATAACACTACAGATCTGTTTCACACTCACACCACCTCTCCCCAGCACCTTATACACAGGCACATAACACTACAGATGTGTCTCACACTCACACCACCTATCCCCAGCACATTATACACAGCCACATAACACTAGGAAGCTACACAGTCATATAAACAGTGAGTTACACATATTACACACATGACACAATTACACACAGTCTGTACACCGTGTACTTACCGCACTGTACATATATATACACAAGTAACAAGTAGGTGCTGATGAGTCGATGACTCCACCCCTTATGTTTTCTGTAGTATAGCAGCTAGTTCCTTTTCAGCAGAAGGACCGGTGATGTCACAAGTCACAGGACTGATGTGACCACGGGAAACAGTAGCTGTGTGTGCAGCATCTATAATGCAGCTTCCTGTAGATGTATTGCCAATGCCAATTTGCCATTTGATCGCTGCAGTCAGTAGTTACTGTAATGCGGAACAAACTGCTGCCCTCTAAGATCTCAATACATCAGTTTCATGCAGGTAACTTTCTAACTGGTGTGTCTGTGTATAAAGCAATGGGGAGATGTGTGTGTCAGAGCGAACGTCTCTTAAATAGTAAATACCTCTGTATAAGCTACTGCAGAGGATGGTGTGTGTGAGCCAGACCTCGCTATAATATATATATATATATATATATATAGTTAGTACTGGGGATGGTGTTGTGTGTGAGAGGTAGATGGATCCTCTCTACAGTATTATATATCTGTATGTAAGGTACTGGGGAGGGGTTGTGTGTGAGAGGCAGAGGGATCTTCTCTACAGAATTATATATCTGTATATAAGGTACTTGGGAGGGGCTGTGTGTGTTTGAGCAGAGGGAACCTCTATAATGTGATACACCTGTATTCAATAAGGTAAAAGCGGGGCTGTGTGTGAGCAGAGATAACCAATAGTATATATCTGTATATAAGGTACTGGAAAGGTGTGTGTGAGAGAGAAAGACAGACGACTGGGTGAGTCTCCCTTTAATATTATATATCTGTATACAATGTACAGTAAAAGGGATTGCATGCCCCCCTCTATAATATTATATATCCTAGATTGATGGGAGTTGTTACTTAAAGGGACATAATACTCATATGCTAAATCACTTGAAACTGATGCAGTATAACTGTAAAAAGCTGACAGGAAAATATCACCTGATCATCTCTATGTAAACAAAATAAGATATTTTACCTCACAATTTCCTCAGCTCAGCAGAGTAAGTTCTGTGTAAAAAAGTTATACTCAGCTGCTCCCAGCTGCAGGTAAAAAAAAAAAATGAAGAAATGAACAGCAGCCAATCAGCATCAGCAGTGCTGAGGTCATGAACTCTTTTACTGTGATCTCATGAGATTTGACTTAACTCTCATGAGATTTCATAGTAAGCTTCCTTTACCTGATTGGTGAAATAATACGAGAGTGCACGAGGCTCATCCTTTCAGCTGTCCCCAGGACAGACATACTAATATGCTGCTTAGAAATCCTTTACAATGGGAGGTGGCTACTGAGAAACTTTTGAGGTAAAATATCTTTCTTTTTTACATAGAGGATATTCAGGTGATATTTTCTAGTCAGCTTTTTACAGCTATACTGCATCACTTTCAAGTGTTTAAACATTTGGGTATTTATGGCCCTTTAAATTGATGGTGCACTATTATCAGCACAATTATTAGCAGATTGCTTACTATTGCTGATTATATTTACTGTATAGATAAATGTGTATGGCTTTGTCCTGTTATTGATATATAGTCCTTTAGTGCTTTTTACCTTTTTTTTTACTTTTTTTTTAATAGCTTGCAAACAGAGTGCCAGCTTCAGCCAGGAGTATGTGGGACATATTGACATTTGATAGTTTTGCATTTCAATGCAAAGTTTGTGAAAGAGTGAATGACAGAATGTTATAAACAGTGATAGTCTAACTCTTTCTAGTTCTACCTCTTTCAGTTTGTGGGTTTGCTTAATTATAAAAATGTTTTCTGCTTAAAAATTGGACAATCGCTTGTTTTAATGGAAAGGTTTAGTCTGAAGTTTATATTTGTAACACTCAGCATGTGGATTTTATTGTAATATAGGAAAAAAATATTGGTTTTTTTTTTATCCGATTAGTTGATTAATCGAAAAAATAATCGGCCAATTAATCGATTATGAAAATAATTGTTAGTTGCAGCCCTACATGTATGTGAAGGGTTCATACATATATGTGGGTTATACATAGGTCAGTGTGTCTAAGTGTTTGTATGGTCATTATTCCCATATGTGTAATTTCTGTCATTTATATCCCACTGTTGCAGGTCTTAGTGCTACACAACGTCACTGACCATGAACAAGATGAAGATGAAGCTGCCTGAGCAGATCCTGAATCACATCTTGGAGATTCTCTACCTGCTGATGGGAGAGGTGAGAAAACATCATAATGACACCACGGTAACCTCCTGCAGTGAATATGTGTATTAGTTGCTTAGCAACAAGAGGTGACAGATGCTCAGAGGAAAAGAAAGCCGGTGTTTAAGGTGTTTGTGCAAATACAAAGTGTAGAGTTGTTTTGGGAAATTCACCAAAGGAGACAGTTATTTCCCAGCAGCCTTTTGTTATTTTGTCCCATCATCCCCATACACAGGCCAGGAATAGGCAGCTTATGAAGCAATGGCAGGCTTAGGCTAATAAAGAATAAACTAGTATTTATATGGTATAAACTAGCAGTAATTTGTGCAGAAGAGGAAGTTTTATTGTATAGAATATCCACAAGCATGTGTGCATGCCATATATAGATAATCATTGCACGTACACTGGCTAGCTGGTTAGTCTGCTTACATCCTGTGCCTGAAACTTAATTCCATATGTTCTGGTGCATGTATAGGTGACATTTTATATTTCTTGTTATTTCTGTATTACTTGGTTCATTTCTCACGTGACAATACACCCCCCCCCAGTAATACAGAGCGACTCATTATAAACCTCAGATCTTCCTCCAGCATTTTGTATTATTATTATTACTTAGTGACTCAGTTACTTTTATTTTAATTTTCCCTTAATATGTTTAACAAGTTGATGTTATCAACAATCATTAACTTAAAACGAAATGCCTTGAAAAAGTATTTTATTAGTGTGGTTAAAAAAGTACATTCATAGCTTAATATGCCTGGTTTTCCTGTAATTGATTTCTGTTTATTGTATTGTTATTGTCCCCAAAGATAATGCAGTGTTTCCAGATAATGACCCTGCAACATGCTACACCATATTTGCTTGATCAGTGCAGGATCTTAGTTATATTTTTCCCTATCTGGACACAGCAAAGGAGGTGTTCAAGAAGCTTCTTAAGGGTTGTGCCCCTGGTCTTCAAACAATTGTGATTTTTTTTTCTAACATAATGACCGTCTAAATGCTATAAAAATGTATTTGTTTGCAGAACTTTTGAAATGCAGCTTTTAAAGGTGAAGTGTGCTATAAAATTGGTTCCCCTGTAATGTGCTTCCGATGACTTGTTATACCAACTGCAAGGTATAAAATGTATGGGGAAATTATCCTTTAGGTTTATTTTTGTATGAAGTAGCTGTTTTTGCTAGTTTAAGCCACCAACCATGTAAATGGGCTGAGCTTACACACTCTATTTTTTCTCTCCCTATACACTCTGGCATCATTATCTTATCTCTGTCTGATTATACATAAGCAAGTGTAATTGTAAAAATAAACATTTTAGTACAGATTGTCCCACCTCCCAATGGAATTTTTCTGCACCCTTCTTGTTTACATGTCTTTTAATATAGCCAATACTTAAAGGGACATTATAGTCATTTTGGAAACATAAACTGTTTTAAACGTAACACTGTCATGCATATTTTCACAATCTATTACTTATTTTTTGATCCGTTGAAGTTATTTCACTTTCAAATTTTGAACTCTTCCAGTGCCCTCATACATTCAGCTTTAAATGCCCAATATTAGTGGCAGTCGTACGACCGTTACGTGCCACTGCTCACGCGCACATTGACAGAGTCAGCAGCATGATTTAGGGGCTGTGAGCAGTTCAGGAGAATGCACCAATCAGCAGCTGAGCCTCTCTCTGAATCAAGTGCGCGGCTCAGCTGTCTCTAAGACAATGAGCAAGCTTCCTTCCTACAGCACATAATCTGAGAAGATCTGTCTGAGTGCCATCAATTTAGTTTGTCTGCTGTGGGAGCAGCAGCAGTGTATTAGGTCCTTTTTGTTCTCTCAAAACAATGATGATACTTATGCTGCAGTTCTTATATAACAAGATAGTCAATAGGAACAGCACACACTCTGGAATAAGTGCACGAATGACCCTAGGACGCTGCCTAGTCCTAGTAAATATACAGATACAAAGCAAGTTCTTCAGCACTTTTAAATAATTTATTAACACATAGGAATAGCGACGTTTCGGGGTCACAGCCCCTTATTCATGCCTGATAGTTTTGTAATGGCCAAATACACATTTAAATACCCTTGTTTTGGCGCCCTCATCTCCAACAATTGGAGAGACGCTCCCTCTAGTGGCCATATGTCAACATACACATGTACATGATCTATATATTGAATGATAACTACATATTTAACTATAACAAAATAGTTACAAAAAACCTTACATATTTAATTAAAAATTTAAAAATATGCAATAAACATAAGACTTGTCAAAATGCTGCTAGTAGCATAATCAAAGCTTTTTTGTTGAGGGAAAAAGAACATATTATTACCATTGAAAGAACATATTGTTACATTTAAAAGAAACAAGACAGGTCATAGTCTCTATTGAGTTCTATTGGTGTAAGAGTTTCCATTTTATGTACCCACCACATTTCCTTCTGTTTTAGAAGGCGCTCCCTATTCATACCCTTCCTATTCTGGGGAATGTGATCTATTATTTGCCATCTTATTTGGCTGATACTGTGCCCTTTTTCTAGAAAATGGCCTGACACAGGGGCTTCAGAATTCTTACACCTGATGTTGGACCTATGCTGGCTCCTGCGGTCCCTTACTTTGCGGGTTGTCTCCCCTATGTAGACCATAGAGCATAGGCATTTAATTAAATAGACTACGTGAGTAGTCTCACATGTGTAGTGACCCTTAATCTCAAATCTTTTTCCACTATGTGGGTGATGGAAATGAGCCCCTCTGATGACTGAATTGCAGCTCATACAGTTAAGACACGGGAAGGTACCCATGTTTTTTTCCCCAATAGCAGTTGTTTGGATTGTTTGCCTGCCCCTATGTCTGTATGTATTAGATGGTCCCTCAAGCTTTTTACCCTTTTTATGGGCCATAAGGGTGGTTCCTTAAACTGTTTAACATCCATATTACATTCCTTGAGGATGTGCCAGTTTTTTCGAATGAGGTTTGATATTTTATCACTAAGGGGACTATATTGGCTCACGAAAACCAACCTATTGTCTTCATCTCTAGATCTTTTGTTTTTAAAATAAGAGATAGATAGGGGGCGCCCTAAGTGTAAGAGAGGGAATGTGACCTAATAAATCTATACTTATATGTCTATATATTAAGTACCTGTGTTAAAGATATAGTGCTAACAAATCTAAGTATACTAGTGAGATATCAATATAATATACTGTGTATACCAATATCAATGCGAATAAAGAGTGGTAAATAATAAAAAATGTGCAATATTATGCATAAAAAATTAGTGACAATGTAATACAAAGTGAAACAAATAATATACAATCATACAAACACAATGGTAATAAAGTGAAAAGTCTCTATTGGGATGGGAGGCAGCTATCTGTGATGATCCAGGCCAGGATCCAGGAGCGGCAATCTATGAGAAGAAAAAACAGAAGCGCCACATGGCCCAATATTGTTTGTTCAGAGATGAATAAATCTTAAGGTGATGAGTAAACTCACATTTAGTAGAGCACCTCAATTAGTGCTAGATATACGGTCTGGGATCTATTGGGTCACCCAGAAGACCAACCTCCTGCACAGGAACTGATGTCTAAATAGGCGAGAGGAAGACACAGGTGCCAATATGGCCTAGTATTGCTGATGCAAAGGTTTCAATACAAGCAAAGAGAGGAATAATACTCACAAAGTGTGAAGCACCTCTTGTGGTGCTATAGAGGCATGAAGGGGTCAATTCAGTCACCCAACAGACTTCTAGCCAGAGATACAAATGGATCCAAAGGTACAAAGGATCCCACAGCTGGTCCAGATAAACGAATATTCCTCCAGAGAGGGATAAAAGATATATGTCCCAAAGAAAAATGCAGCAAGTGTTCAAAGTATTAAAAGTTGATTTTAATAAAAATTATAAAATAATAACAGGCAACGCGTTTCTCAGCAGATAGCTGTTTCATCAGGCTTCATAAAATGTTTACTGAACACTTGCTAGATATACCCTAAACCTAAACTGGTTGATATTAAACAGGTGATGGTGGGAGGGATCCACTTAATCAGTAATCTGGTCTTAACCAATCGGTTGTTGCCATATAGGTCCCACATTAAAAACATCAACATAAACATAGACAGTTTATAATATAATATACAATGCATAAAACAGATTTCATACATTCCTAATTGTCCTACAGTTTGTTTGATCAAACATATTTGGAAGTACTTCAAGACAACTTTTAGAAATTATTATACCTTATTTTTGAGAGTGATAGTAATGAGGCACACATTAAAGTATAAACCTTATATCAACTTATAACCAGTGGGGGAGGCGGTGATTAGTAGTAATTTTAATGTATATATTTTTTTCTTATTAGTGTCACATTTGATATTGATCTAAACTTATGATGGTCATACCTTGTTATGATTGGGATGTTGTCTGATGACAAATTAGTTTCAGATAATATGCATGATGAGAGCGGACAGAGCACAGCAATTCCAATACTAATGAATGTTAAGTTATTTTAAAGACATAAATAAATGTCTCAGTCAGCTGTTAAGTGGTAGTTTCTAGTTTGGTTGTAATTTGAATTCGCCGCTGACTAAATCGGCGTCTACAGGCGTTCAATGCGCATGACAAGCCAAAGTCGGATGTGGCCCAATCACTGAGTGCGCTCGATCATAGGCGTTGACAGTAACCACATTCCTCCTCTGCGCTGAGTGCGCATGCCCGGCCCCAATGCGCTAAATGCGCATGCCCGGCTACAGTGAGTATGTCCAATGAGGATCATATAATAGCGATCCTAATACAAATATGTGGCACTGGCTGATAGGTGTATGATGATAAGGGGCGTGAGATATATTATAACCACGGTGCATCTTTTTAATCTTTAGTAAATAAAAACATCATTGTACTCGTGAGGGGTCGAAATATGGGAATTGACTAGAGTGACCACTAGAATTATCTAGTATAGAGAGAACTTGTGTTGCGCCGATGAAGGGCCAATAAAGAGAGAACGTTCTCTAGGCGAACACTAAATTTATCTGATAGGAAAATAAGCATTACTGTCATATAGATTACAACGTTGAGGCATAGATCTACAGTGAATACTACAGCTACAGTGGTTTCTAACACTAATAGGAGATATATCAGATCAAAAGCAGTGTTTATGACTGGTAAGCACTCCCATAGGATAGTCAGTGTGGTTTCAAGAGGGCCACTAATGTCCCGGATATGTGTAGAGACATAAAATATTTGGACCCGGTAAAGTACATAGGGTAATATATTGTTTTTTCCAATATACATACCTAATGATAACTAAAACGTATGTAATGTGCATAATAGTCATATAGAACTACCATTAGATCTAATCCCAAATATATATTTATTTGAGTACATCTAAATGGAAAACATGCAATATACCACTTCAAGATAAGAAAATATTAAGAGATACCAATAAATGGTCAAAACTGTATATCAGAAATTCAAGTGACAGACGTGATAGCAATCTCTATATCATCAAATCCAATCAAAATAGCACACTAATCTATAATAGGTAGAATAATATTGTCTCTAATATCTAATTGTGATGGATTGCTATAATTGTTCAATCTATGAACAACTTATGTAAGATTGGGGAATATCTCTCCAATCTATAAAGGACATCTCTAGTGTGACATAATCTTCACAACAAAGGCCACACATCAAAGGCCACTATACTAACTAGATAGTGGTATTATTCTATCAGATGAGTGATCAGAGTGAAAAACCCAATGACGATCTCTCAAGGGATTATCTAGTGAGACTAGGTGTCCACAAAATATGTGGACACATGATGATAAGTAGCTAGTTATATAAATCAAACAGGGCCTATAGCGACAAATATCTGGTGGATTCATAGGATTTGTGGATTTATTGCGTCCACAGGTTTGTGAATGTGTGCACCTATAATATATGCACACACACCTACCCGCATAACCATATATGCGCAAGAAGATTAGAGATGTATATATGGTCGGAGGACAAATTTGTCAATTTCAAAGAGTGTAGCCAGTCACTAGAAATATGGACTTTTATTCATAAATCAAATGCTGCCAAATCCACACATTCATTAAGGCCTTCAGGGGCCAATGTGTGTAATTTGTGGATCCAGTAAGTCTCTCTACGTCGTAGAGTGAGCATAGCATTATGGCTGTTTCTGGAAATTTGTTCTATAGGGAGTATGGAAAGTGTTTTAGCACTACCTTTGTGTGCATAAGCACAATGCCTGGAGAGGCTATGTTTCAAAATTTTCCTTTTGATGTTGTAAGTGTGTTCGCCCCATCGTTTTTTGATGGTGCGTCCGGTACGTCCTACGTATTGGACCCCACACATACAACTGACAAGATAGACAACGTAGGTGGACTCACATGACATCCTCTTTGTGATTTTGAATTGTTCTCCTGTTTGATTGGAAGAAAAAGTGTTTGTTCCACTTCGCACGACTTTACACATGTTACACCTCGATTTAAGGCATTTGAATATTCCATGTCTTGGTAAAAAATTGCCCAAAAAGGTCCTATTGGTTCCTATGTTGTGGTTGTGAACGCCCACCTTATCCCTCACCACTTTGCTGGGGGCTAGTTTGTTCTTGAGTGTGGGTGCCCTTCTAAATACTACCCTCGGTTTTCTGGAAATATATTCCTTAAGATATGGGTCGTTACAAATAATGGGCCAATGTTTGTGGATTATTTGCTTGATTTGTCTAAATTGGTTACTATACCCGGTAATGAATAATGGTGTTTCTAGCATCTCTTTAGACTGTTGTGTGGTGACAGATTTTTTGTTATTTTTTTTTTTTTTTTTTTCTTTTGGTTTCCTGCTAAATATTTGTCTCTATCATCTTCTAAAGCTCTAAGATAGCCCTTAAGTATCAGATCCAAGGGATAACCCTTCTCTAGGAACCTATCCTTTAATACTTGGGATTGTATTATATAGCTTTCAATTGTACTGCAGTTCCGCCTCATGCGACGGAACTGTCCATATGGTACATTCTTTTTCCAACTATGGTAATGGTTGCTATTATAATTCAGAAAGCTGTTACAATCTACCTTTTTAAAAAAGGTTTCAGATATAATGGTTCCAACTTCTGAGAAAGATAGTAAGAGGTCCAGATACTCTATCTTGGAGGGCTGGATGTTACTAGTAAAAGTTAGACCAAAATCGTTTTCATTCAAAGATGATGAATATACTAGAGCCTCTTCGTATGAGCCCTTAAAAATGAAAATCAAATCGTCAATGTACCGGCCATAGAACACCAGACCCGCACCCATAGGAGACCCATAAACATGAGTCTCCTCAAATTTGCCCATATAAAGATTGGCAAAACTGGGTGCGAATCTGGTGCCCATGGCCGTACCCTTGACTTGAAGATGGTATTTACCTTGATAGATAAAATAATTGTGGTACAATATAAAACGGATAATTTCTAGAATAAACAGCTGTTGTTTTGGGGGCATATAGATGTCAGTTTTCAAATATGCTTCAACAGCTGACAATCCTTTGTCGTGAGGAATGTTGGAGTACAAAGAACTCACGTCACTTGTAATCCACCAGATATTGGATTCAGTTGTTACATTATCCAGACTCATCAATTTGTTAAGTAGGTCGGTAAAGTCTCTAATGAAAGAGGGGAGCGTTACTACGTATTTTTGTAGAAATGAATCTACGTACGCAGATAAGTGATCGGTGAGGCTGTCGATGCCAGCCACTATAGGGCGTCCGGGAGGATTAGACGCATCTTTGTGTATTTTCGGAAGATGGTAGTAGAAAGCTACACTCGGATTTTTGGGGTACAAATAGTCTCTCTCTTTTTTGGTCAAGATTCCTTCTTCAAAACCCTCCAATAGGAGGGAGAATAGCTGTTTCTGAAAAACAGAGGTAGGGTCTCCCGGTAAGACCCTATAGTAGGTTACATCTGTAAGAATCTTATCAGCCTCTTGGAGATAATCTCCAATATTCTGGATCACGGTCCCCCCCCCCTTTGTCCGCTTGGCGGATCACCAGTTGTTTATTGGTGCTAAGAGAATCGAGGGCCTTGCGTTCCCCAGGACTGAGGTTGTTTTTATATCTCAATTTTTTGGGGAGTTTTTCTAGATCTTTAAGAACCATAGACTGATAGATGCTGATATGTGAGTTTTTAGTCCTAGGAGGATTAAAATTCGATCTAGGTCTAAAATCAGTATGTATATACTTCTCAGTCAATTGTTCCAGAAGAGCAATTTTTTACCAAGACATGGAATATTCAAATGCCTTAAATTGAGGTGTAACATGTGTAAAGTCGTGCGAAGTGGAACAAACACTTTTTCTTCCAATCAAACAGGAGAACAATTCAAAATCACAAAGAGGATGTCATGTGAGTCAACCTACGTTGTCTATCTTGTCAGTTGTATGTGTGGGGTCCAATACGTAGGACGTACCGGACGCACCATCAAAAAACGATGGGGCGAACACACTTACAACATCAAAAGGAAATTTTTGAAACATAGCCTCTCCAGGCATTGTGCTTATGCACACAAAGGTAGTGCTAAAACACTTTACATACTCCCTATAGAACAAATTTCCAGAAACAGCCATAATGCTATGCTCACTCTACGACGTAGAGAGACTTACTGGATCCACAAATTACACACATTGGCCCCTGAAGGCCTTAATGAATGTGTGGATTTGGCAGCATTTGATTTATGAATAAAAGTCCATCTTTCTAGATAAGAACTGGCTACACTCTTTGAAATTGACAAATTTGTCCTCCGACCATATATACATCTCTAATCTTCTTGCGCATATATGGTTATGCGGGTAGGTGTGTGTGCATATATTATAGGTGCACACATTCACAAACCTGTGGACGCAATAAATCCACAAATCCTATGAATCCACCAGATATTTGTCGCTATAGGCCCTGTTTGATTTATATAACTAGCTACTTATCATCATGTGTCCACATATTTTGTGGACACCTAGTCTCACTAGATAATCCCTTGAGAGATCGTCATTGGGTTTTTCACTCTGATCACTCATCTGATAGAATAATACCACTATCTAGTTAGTATAGTGGCCTTTGATGTGTGGCCTTTGTTGTGAAGATTATGTCACACTAGAGATGTCCTTTATAGATTGGAGAGATATTCCCCAATCTTACATAAGTTGTTCATAGATTGAACAATTATAGCAATCCATCACAATTAGATATTAGAGACAATATTATTCTACCTATTATAGATTAGTGTGCTATTTTGATTGGATTTGATGATATAGAGATTGCTATCACGTCTGTCACTTGAATTTCTGATATACAGT
Organism: Bombina bombina; assembly: GCF_027579735.1. NCBI lineage: Eukaryota > Metazoa > Chordata > Amphibia > Anura > Bombinatoridae > Bombina > Bombina bombina. The sequence goes on along the minus strand of NC_069502.1, from coordinate 844,395,908 downwards.
TTTGACCATTTATTGGTATCTCTTAATATTTTCTTATCTTGAAGTGGTATATTGCATGTTTTCCATTTAGATGTACTCAAATAAATATATATTTGGGATTAGATCTAATGGTAGTTCTATATGACTATTATGCACATTACATACGTTTTAGTTATCATTAGGTATGTATATTGGAAAAACAATATATTACCCTATGTACTTTACCGGGTCCAAATATTTTATGTCTCTACACATATCCGGGACATTAGTGGCCCTCTTGAAACCACACTGACTATCCTATGGGAGTGCTTACCAGTCATAAACACTGCTTTTGATCTGATATATCTCCTATTAGTGTTAGAAACCACTGTAGCTGTAGTATTCACTGTAGATCTATGCCTCAACGTTGTAATCTATATGACAGTAATGCTTATTTTCCTATCAGATAAATTTAGTGTTCGCCTAGAGAACGTTCTCTCTTTATTGGCCCTTCATCGGCGCAACACAAGTTCTCTCTATACTAGATAATTCTAGTGGTCACTCTAGTCAATTCCCATATTTCGACCCCTCACGAGTACAATGATGTTTTTATTTACTAAAGATTAAAAAGATGCACCGTGGTTATAATATATCTCACGCCCCTTATCATCATACACCTATCAGCCAGTGCCACATATTTGTATTAGGATCGCTATTATATGATCCTCATTGGACATACTCACTGTAGCCGGGCATGCGCATTTAGCGCATTGGGGCCGGGCATGCGCACTCAGCGCAGAGGAGGAATGTGGTTACTGTCAACGCCTATGATCGAGCGCACGCAGTGATTGGGCCACATCCGACTTTGGCTTGTCATGCGCATTGAACGCCTGTAGACGCCGATTTAGTCAGCGGCGAATTCAAATTACAACCAAACTAGAAACTACCACTTAACAGCTGACTGAGACATTTATTTATGTCTTTAAAATAACTTAACATTCATTAGTATTGGAATTGCTGTGCTCTGTCCGCTCTCATCATGCATATTATCTGAAACTAATTTGTCATCAGACAACATCCCAATCATAACAAGGTATGACCATCATAAGTTTAGATCAATATCAAATGTGACACTAATAAGAAAAAAATATATACATTAAAATTACTACTAATCACCGCCTCCCCCACTGGTTATAAGTTGATATAAGGTTTATACTTTAATGTGTGCCTCATTACTATCACTCTCAAAAATAAGGTATAATAATTTCTAAAAGTTGTCTTGAAGTACTTCCAAATATGTTTGATCAAACAAACTGTAGGACAATTAGGAATGTATGAAATCTGTTTTATGCATTGTATATTATATTATAAACTGTCTATGTTTATGTTGATGTTTTTAATGTGGGACCTATATGGCAACAACCGATTGGTTAAGACCAGATTACTGATTAAGTGGATCCCTCCCACCATCACCTGTTTAATATCAACCAGTTTAGGTTTAGGGTATATCTAGCAAGTGTTCAGTAAACATTTTATGAAGCCTGATGAAACAGCTATCTGCTGAGAAACGCGTTGCCTGTTATTATTTTATAATTTTTATTAAAATCAACTTTTAATACTTTGAACACTTGCTGCATTTTTCTTTGGGACATATATCTTTTATCCCTCTCTGGAGGAATATTCGTTTATCTGGACCAGCTGTGGGATCCTTTGTACCTTTGGATCCATTTGTATCTCTGGCTAGAAGTCTGTTGGGTGACTGAATTGACCCCTTCATGCCTCTATAGCACCACAAGAGGTGCTTCACACTTTGTGAGTATTATTCCTCTCTTTGCTTGTATTGAAACCTTTGCATCAGCAATACTAGGCCATATTGGCACCTGTGTCTTCCTCTCGCCTATTTAGACATCAGTTCCTGTGCAGGAGGTTGGTCTTCTGGGTGACCCAATAGATCCCAGACCGTATATCTAGCACTAATTGAGGTGCTCTACTAAATGTGAGTTTACTCATCACCTTAAGATTTATTCATCTCTGAACAAACAATATTGGGCCATGTGGCGCTTCTGTTTTTTCTTCTCTTTTGTTTTTAGTTTCATATAAGTTTTGCCGGGTAACCCCTGTCGGTAAATTTCTTAGTCATTTCCCTAAATCTCTCAGTTTGTCTGTCCTTATTGTCCACTATTCTTTTAACTCTAAGAAACTGGCTTCTGGGTAATGAATTAACTAGTGATCTAGGGTGGAAGCTGTTATATTTCAAGAGACTATTCTTATCAGTATCTTTTGTGTAAAGGTCAAACTCTAAGTAATGGCCTTTCTTTAGAACTAATGTGTCCAAAAAAGGTATACACTCCTCACTGTGGCTTACCATGAATGCTAGGTCTCTTACTTCTGAATTCAACTCCCCCACAAATTGTATCAGGGACTCCACGTTGCCCCACCATACGCCAAATATATCGTCTATATATCTCCACCAAATGGCTCCATATTGTTTAAACAATTCATTTTTATAGACAATATTTTCCTCAATTTCACACATGAAGAGGTTGGCGTATGATGGGGCAACGTTGGAGCCCATCGCCGTCCCCTTGGATTGGACATACCAACGATCCTGAAATAAAAAATAATTCCAATAAAGAATCAAACTCAAAAGGTCCTCAATAAATTTAGACTGTCCTTGACTATACCCCTTGTTCACCAGTAATGTCTTTCTTATGACAGCAATACCTTCGCACATCCATGGTGAACAAGAGGTATTTGTCACTTGGAAATTCCAAGTTTCTTGCTTTTTCTAAGAAATCATTGGTATCTTTCAAGTAACTTGACATTTTTATGACCTCAGGTTGGAGAAGCCTATCCACAAATTTTGAGATGTTGGTAAAGACAGACTCGACACTGGAGACTATAGGCCTCCCTAGGGGCCTATGCTTGTCCTTGTGGACTTTGGGGACAGTGTAAAAGACAGGGGTTCTAGGGGTGGTACCATATAGATATTCAAGTAACTTCTTTTCTATAATACCACAATCTAGTGCTCTTTGTAAAATGGTCATAATTTCTTTTTGAATATCTGGTAAGGGGTTCCCCTTTAATAGCCTATAAGTACTAATATCTTCTAATTGGGATAATGCCTCCTGTACATAATAGGTTTTGTCCAATAGGACTGTGGCCCCACCCTTGTCAGCCCCCTTAAATATAATGTTTTGTTTCTTTTTTAAATTTTCCAAAACCCTGCCTTCACCTTTACCAAAATTGGTAAGAATAATCTGTTCACCTTTTTGCCATACTTTTGTGTGGTTTTTATTTTTGTATTCATTGCGTAATTTTTTGACCCCATTCTGAATCAAATTAATAAAAGTATTGACACTAAGATTATTGATGTTAGGATTAAACACACTTTTCTTACTCAGGCCCAACCTCTGTAGTGACCATTCATTGATTTGTCCATCAATCTCTCTTGTACCCTGGTCATTTTTGAACCATACCTTGAGCTTAATATTACGGTACAGTCTTTGCAGATCTTTCTCAAGCTCAAAGAAGTCAGTGTCACGGAAAGGACAGAATGAAAATCCCTTGTTAAGTAACTCCAATTCTTTCTGGTCTAGGACATGTTCAGATGTGTTAATAACAAAGTCGTGTGTGTCTTCAATAGTCATCTCGTGTATTTTGTCATCGTCATGGGTAAAGTTATCTTTGCTTACTTTTTGGATGTCTTCTTGCGTTCGGATTTGCGCACTTAGTTTGTTCCGGCTTTGGTGCTTCTACCCCCACTGTGGGTCTGGCGTTGTCGTCGCCACTGCTCGACTCCAAAGGGGAGGATCCTTGGGATGACGTATCTGTCGTATTCATGGTCGTCACCATGAAAGGGTTAGAAGATATTAGTACTTATAAGTTATTAAAGGGGAACCCCTTACCAGATATTCAAAAAGAAATTATGACCATTTTACAAAGAGCACTAGATTGTGGTATTATAGAAAATAAGTTAATTGAATATCTATATGTTACCGCCTCTAGAACCCCTGTCTTTTTTACACTGTCCAAAAAGTCCACAAGAACAAGCATAGGCCCCCAGAGAGGCCTATAGTCTCCAGTGTCGAGTCTGTCTTTACCAACATCTCAAAATTTGTGTATAGGCTTCTCCAACCTGAGGTCATAAAAATGTCAAGTTACTTGAAAGATACCAATAATTTCTTAGAAAAAGCAAGAAACTTGGAATTTCCAAGTGACAAATACCTCTTGTTCACCATGGATGTGCAAAGTTTGTACACTTCCATCAAACACGAGACAGGTATTGCTGTCATAAGAAAGACATTACTGGTGAACAAGGGGTATAGTCAAGGACAGTCTAAATTTATTGAGGACCTTTTGAGTTTGATTCTTTATTGGAATTATTTTTTATTTCAGGATCGTTGGTATGTCCAGTCCAAGGGGACGGCGATGGGCTCCAACGTTGCCCCATCATACGCCAACCTCTTCATGTGTGAAATTGAGGAAAATATTGTCTATAAAAATGAATTGTTTAAACAATATGGAGCCATTTGGTGGAGATATATAGACAATATATTTGGCGTATGGTGGGGCAACGTGGAGTCCCTGATATAATTTGTGGGGAAGTTGAATTCAGAAGTAAGAGACCTAGCATTCATGGTAAGCTACAGTGAGGAGTGTATACCTTTTTTGGACACATTAGTTCTTAAGAAAGGCCATTACTTAGAGTTTGACCTTTACACAAAGGATACTGATAAAAATAGTCTCTTGAAATATAACAGCTTCCACCCTAGATCACTAGTTAATTCATTACCCAGAAGCCAGTTTCTTAGAGTTAAAAGAATAGTGGACAATAAGGACAGACAAACTGAGAGATTTAGGGAAATGACTAAGAAATTTACCGACAGGGGTTACCCAGCAAAACTTATATGAAACAAAAGATCTAGAGATGAAGACAATAGGTTGGTTTTCGTGAGCCAATATAGTCCCCTTAGTGATAAAATATCAAATCTCATTCGAAAAAACTGGCACATCCTCAAGGAATGTAATATGGATGTTAAACAGTTTAAGGAACTACTGTCAGGGTTTTTTCCTGACTTTTTTGCCATGTGCTGCTGGCAGCTATTTTACTCACCTCTCTTGCTGACTTTGGTGCATTCTGGGAGATGCTGCTCACTTCCTGTACTTCTTTTTATGGCCAGACTGGTTTACATCATCCATGTGAGACAGGATGCAGTCTCAGAATTGTGATATCATCACTTATTATTTAAAGGGCCTTTGATCAGTATGCTTTGCCCTTGCGTTGTCTCAGACCTGTTTGTGAGAGCTCCTGTGTTTTACCTGTCTGTCTGACGACCCTCTTGGTTCCTGATCCCTGGCTTGTTCCTGACTCTGCTGTTCTCCTTGTTCCTGATTCCGGCTCGTCTGACTACTCGCTTTGCCTCCTGACTCGGCTTGTCTGACTACCAGCTCTAGTTTTGACTCCTGGCTTGTTATTTGACTTGTGGACTTTTTATTATTTTTTGCTATTAATAAAGGTGTGATTATTTTTGCACTTCTCATCTCAGTCTGATTCCTGGCACCCTGACATTATGCAAGGGCCATGAATCCTGATGGTGCTAATAATCCACCTTTACCTGCCATAATTTCCAGGATGGATGAACAGGATCACCGCTTGGATCAATTTGCACTAGCCCTGCAAACCCTGCTGACTCGCACTGCACATTTGGACCGCAAGTTATGGCTGCTCCTGTTTCCACTGCTGCACCTATGCCTACTAGGAGCATGTCCGGTTCTGCACCTCTACCTCAGCGATATGGAGGCGATCCTAATCAGTGCAGACGGTTTTTGAACCAGGTGGGCATTTACTTTGAGATGTTATCTCAGGCGTTTCCCTCTGACAGAGCTAAGGTGGGATTTCTCATCTCGTTACTCTCTGACACAGCTCTTGCCTGGGCTAATCCCTTGTGGGAGACTAATAAACCTGTGATTTCAAATTACCCTGAATTTGTGGCCTCCTTTCGAAGGGTATTTGATGTTCCGGCTCGCTCCTCCTCTGCTGCTAAACGACTCATGTCCATTCAGCAAGGTACAAGATCTGTTGCTCAGTATGCCATTGAGTTCCGTACGCTTGCAGCAGAGGTAGGCTGGAACAATGAAGCCCTTGTTGCCACCTTCTTTCATGGGCTCTCTGATGCGATTAAAGACGAAGTTGCTGCCAGAGATTTACCAGAAGATCTCGAGGCATTGGTGTCTTTTTTTATCCTAATTGACATCAGACTAAGTGAGAGGCCTTCTTTCAAGGAGCGCTTGCGGAAGCCTCCTGTACCGTTGTCTCCTACGTGTTCGTTCCCACCAATGCCTCCCTCTCCTCCCATGCCTCCTGGTCCCGAGTCACCAGGTACTGCTGAGCCGATGCAGTTGGGATTCACACATCTCTCCGCGGCGGAGAGGGCCTTTAGGAGGAGGGAGGGGCTCTGCCTCTATTGTGGGTTACAGGGCCACCTTTTGAAGTCTTGTCCTACACGGCCGGGAAACGCTTACACCTAAGGTCCTGTCGGGGGCAGACCTTAGGTGGTTTTACCTTTGGTCACGGTTGTCCTTTCCTGGGTGGACTCCTCCATAGTCACCCAGGCTCTTGTTGACTCCGGTGCTGCGGGCTATTTCATTGACAGTGCTTTTGTATCGAAGCACTCCATTCCTGTTTTGCCTCGGTCCGTTCCGCTTGCTATTGAGGCCATTGATGGCAGGCCCCTTCAGCCCGCACTCGTTACTCACGAAACCGCTCAGTTGTCCATGGCTGTTGGGGCTCTCCATTTTGAAACCCTCCAGTTCCAGGTGATAAACTCTCCGCATTTTCCGGTTGTTCTGGGTTATCCCTGGCTCCAAAAGCACAATCCCAGTCTCGACTGGCGCAGGTCCGAAATTTTGTCGTGGTCTCCGCAATGTTTTTCCACTTGTCTTCAGAAACCAGTTAAAGTCTTGTGCACTTCTTCAGTATCTCAATTGCCAGAGGAGTACCGAGAGTTCCTAGACGTTTTTGACAAGGTGCGTGCCGGTACGTTGCCTCCTCACCGGTCTTACGATTGTGCCATAGACCTGCAACCCGGAGCAATTCCTCCTCGGGGCCGGGTTTACCCTCTGTCTATTGCAGAGAATTGTGCTATGGAGGATTATGTTTCCGATGCTCTGTCGCAGGGGATCATCCACAAATCCTGCTCTCCTGCAGGGGCTGGCTTCTTCTTTGTGAAGAAAAAGGGTGGCGAGTTAAGACCATGCATCGATTATAGGGGTCTTAATCGTCTTACCATTAAGAATGCTTACCCTATTCCACTCATTACAGAACTCTTTGACCGCCTCAAGGGAACTACGGTCTTTACTAAGCTTGATTTGAGAGGAGCGTACAATCTCGTTAGAATCAAGGAGGGCCACGAATGGAAAACAGCATTTAACACCAGGAGCGGGCATTATGAGTATCTTGTAATGCTCCTGCTGTTTTCCAGGAATTTATTAATGATGTCCTATGAGATATGTTGCAACAGTGTGTTGTGATGTACTTAGACGACATCCTCATACACTCACCCACACTTGAGGCTCATCGTTCTGATGTTACACGGGTTCTTCAGAGACTACGTGAGAACGGCCTGTTTTGTAAACTTGAGAAATGTGAGTTCCATCAGACTCAAGTAACCTTCCTAGGTTATGCTATCTCCGGTGCAGGGTTCTCCATGGATCCTGACAAGTTATCTGCAGTTCTGCAGTGGCCTCGCCCAGTTGGTCTTCGGTATATTCAACGTTTTTTGGGGTTCGCCAATTACTATAGAAAGTTTATTAAAAACTTTTCTTCCTTGGTCAAACCTATCACAGACATGACTCGTAAAGAGAATGATCCACTCCATTGGTCACCTACTGCCATTAAGGCCTTTGATAGTCTTAAGACTGCCTTTGCTGCTGCTCCAGTTCTGGCTCATCCTAACCCTGTCCTGCCTTTCGTTCTTGAGGTCGATGCGTCTGAGACTGGAGTAGGTGCTCTCTTGTCTCAACGTCCTACACCTGACGGTTCCTTGCATCCGTGTGGTTTCTTCTCTAAGAAATTGTCTCCAGCGGAGTGCAATTATGAAATTGGCGACAGGGAATTACTGGCCATAATTTTGGCACTCAAAGAATGGCGGCATCTTCTTGAGGGTACTAGTGTGCCAGTGCTCATTCTTACTGACCACAAGAATTTATCTTATCTATCTGAAGCAAAACGTTTGTCGCCCCGACAGGCCAGATGGGCGCTATTTTTGTCTCGGTTTAATTATGTGGTCTCCTACCTGCCTGGTAGTACGAATGTTAGGGCTGATGCCCTCTCTCGACAATTTTCACCTCTGTCCAAGGAGGAGTCTGTACCTAGTCCAGTTATACCTCCTGACCATATTTTGGCTACCATATGTACTAATTTGACTTCTCCCTTGGGGGAGGAGATCCTGGCTGCACAAACCAATGCACCTCCTGAGAAACCTAGTGGTAAGTGTTTTGTTCCTGAGAATCTTCAAACTAAACTTTTGCACACTTACCACTATCCTAAAGACGCAGGTCACCCAGGCAAGAACCAAATGATTTGGTCTGTCACTCGACAATTCTGGTGGCCAGGTCTTCGTTCTGATGTTGCTGCGTATGTTGCCTCCTGCTCAGTTTGTGCACAGAATAAGACTCCTCAACGTCTTCCTGTGGGTCTTCTTCAACCTATTGCTAATGGTGAGCGTCCTTGGACACATCTTTCCATGGACTTCATTGTCGAGCTCCCTGTTTCCAATGGCAATACTGTTATCCTTATGGTGGTTGACCGTTTTTCTAAAATGTCACATTGCATTCCCTTGAAGAAGTTGCCTACCGCTCAGGAGCTTGCTTCAATTTTTGCCCGTGAGGTCTTCCGTTTACATGGGTTACCCAAGGAGATAGTGTCGGACCGGGGTAGCCAGTTTGTCTCCAGATTTTGGTGTTCCTTTTGTGCTCAAATGGGGATCCAGCTCTCCTTCTCCTCGGCATATCACCCTCAATCCAATGGGGCTGCGGAACGGTCTAATCAAGCTCTGGAACAGTTCCTCCTTTGCTATGTCTCAGATCACCACAATAATTGGTCTGAACTGTTACCTTGGGCAGAGTTTGCTCGTAATAGTGCTATTAATGCTTCCTCCAAGTTATCCCCGTTCATGGCGAATTATGGGTTTCAACCATCCTTGTTGCCCGATTCATTCATGTCTCAGGGTATTCCGGCTTTGGAGGAGCATCTCCGGCAACTCCGTTCCACGTGGGTGCAGATTCAGGATTGCCTTCATCGTTCTATGCAGTGCCAAAAGTTCCAGGCTGATCGTAGGCGTCTGCCTGCACCTTCCTACCAGGTTGGTGAGAGAGTTTGGCTGTCCTCCCGCAACTTGAAACTTTGTGTGCCTTCCAATAAACTGGTTTCCCGTTATGTTGGTCCTTTTCGAATACTCCGACGGGTCAATCCTGTGGCCTACGGTCTTGACCTTCCTCCTGGAATGCACATCTCCAAAGTTTTTCATGTCTCCCTCTTGAAACCATTGGTTTGTAATCGGTTTATCACTGTGTTGCCTCGTCCCCGTCCTATCATTGTTGACAACCATGAGGAGTATGAGGTCAGCAGCATTATTGACTCTCGTATGTCCAGGGGCCACGTACAGTTCATTGGAGGGGCTACGGTCCAGAGGAGCGTTCATGGGTTCCCTCCTCTGATGTTCATGCTCCCGCCCTCCTCCGTGCCTTCCATGCCCGTTTCCCCAATAAGCCTTTTGTCCTCCCGCGGGGGAGGGGTCGTTGAGGGGAGGGTACTGTCAGGGTTTTTTCCTGACTTGTTTGCCATGTGCTGCTGGCAGCCATTTTACTCACCTCTCTTGCTGACTTTGGTGCATTCTGGGAGATGCTGCTCACTTCCTGTACTTCTTTTTATGGCCAGACTGGTTTACATCATCCATGTGAGACAGGATGCAGTCTCCGAATTGTGATGTCATCACTTATTATTTAAAGGGCCTTTGTTCAGTATGCTTTGCCCTTGCGTTGTCTCAGACCTGTTTGTGAGAGCTCCTGTGTTTTACCTGGCTGTCTGACGTCCCTCCTGGTTCCTGATCCCTGGCTTGTTCCTGACTCTTCTGTTCTCCTTGTTCCTGATTCCGGCTCGTCTGACTTCCCGCTTTGGCTTCTGAGTCGGCTTGTCTGACTACCAGCTCTAGTTTTGACTCCTGGCTTGTTATTTGACTTGTGGCCTTTTTATTATTTTTTTGCTATTAATAAAGGTGTGATTATTTTTGCACTTCTCGTCTCAGTCTGATTCCTGGCACCCTGACAACTACCCCTTATGGCCCATAAAGGGGTAAAAAGCTTGAAGGACCATCTAATACATACAGACATAGGGGCAGGCAAACAATCCAAACAACTGCTATTGGGGAAAAAAACATGGGTACCTTCCCGTGTCTTAACTGTATGAGCTGCAATTCAGTCATCAGAGGGGCTCATTTCCATCACCCACATAGTGGAAAAAGATTTGAGATTAAGGGTCACTACACATGTGAGACTACTCATGTAGTCTATTTAATTAAATGCCTGTGCTCTATGGTCTACATAGGGGAGACAACCTGCAAAGTAAGGGACCGCATGAGCCAGCATAGGTCCAACATCAGGTGTAAGAATTCTGAAGCCCATGTGTCAGGCCATTTTCTAGAAAAAGGGCACAGTATCAGCCAACTAAGATGGCAAATAATAGATCACATTCCCCAGAATAGGAAGGGTATGAATAGGGAGCGCAGAAGGAAATGTGGTGGGTACATAAAATGGAAACTCTTACACCAAAAAAACTCAATAGAGACTATGACCTGTCTAGTTTCTTTTAAATGTAACAATATGTTTTTTCAATGGTAATAATATGTTCTTTTTCCCTCAACAAAAAGCTTTAATTATTCTACTAGCAGCATTTTGACAAGTCTTATGTTTATTGCATGTTTTTAAATTTTTAATTAAATATGTAAGTTTTTTTTGTAACTATTTTGTTATAGTTAAATATGTAGTTATCATTCAATATATAGATCATGTGTATGTTGACATATGGCCACTAGAGGGAGCGTCTCTCCAATTATTGGAGATGAGGGCGCCAAAACAAGGGTATTTAATGTGTATTTGGCCATTACAAAACTATCAAGCATGAATAAGGGTCTGTGACCCCGAAACGTCCCTATTCCTATGAGTTAATAAATTATTTAAAAGTGCTGAAAACCTCGCTTTGTATCTGTAGAAGTTCTTATATAAAGTAAACACAACTAAAATCAATGTACACCATCTGACCACTGTCTAAACAAGCTATTTAGGTGCATACTGCAAATTCACGTGTCTCAGTACATTCTGCTTTTTAACCCTTTGAGTGCAAAGCAGTTTCCCACCTAGGTGCTAAGGTGATTTTAATTTTTTTTTTTTTATTTTTTTTTTTTTAATTTTTCTTTTTGTAACTTTTGTATTTTTTCCCCCAGATCCCCAAATCTTACACCGTTGAAAAGGTTAGGTGATTACCTTTTAAACCGTGGGTCTTAGGAGTCTGTAGCTGCTTAGATGCCTGAGATACAGGCGTCTAAGCAGCATGCCCCCTTTCCCTATACTTTGTATTGTAAATTTTTAATAAAGTTGTGCGGTGACGTCATCACATCATTGCGCGTGACGTTACCACGCAAAACGTGAAGCCTCAGCGATACCTGTCACTATGCAGGCCCGATCGCCGGGGTAGGAGCGGGTGGGAGCCACCAGATCTCCCTCAAGGTGGGGGAGTGCTAGCGACGGCTCTGAGCCGTCGTTAGCACCATAGTGGTTAACTCTATGACGGCTCAGAGCCGTCGTTAGCATTCAAGGGGTTAAAGGGACAGTCAAGGGCAAAATAAACTTTCATGAATCAAATAGGGCATGTCATTTTAAACAACTTTCCAATTTACTTTTATCACCAATTTTGCTTTGTTCTCTTGGTATTCTTAGTTGAAATCTAAACCTAGGTAGGTTCATATGCTAATTTCTTAGACCTTGAAGGCCGCCTCTTATGTGAATGCATTTTGACAGTTTTTCACCACTAGATGGCGTTAGTTCATGTGTGTTATATAGATAACATTGAGCTCATGCACATGAAGTTACCTAGGAGTAAGCACTGATTGGCTAAAATGCAAGTCTGTCAAAAGAACTGAAATTAGGGGGCAGTTTGCAGATGCTTGGATACAAGGTACTCACAAAGGCAAAAAGTGTATAATTATAACTGTGTTGGTTATGCAAAACTGGGGAATGGGTAATAAAGGGATTACCTAACTTTTTAAACAACAACAATTCTGGTGTTGACTGTCCCTTTAATGTGCAGTGCACGTAACTCTGGCTTTGATAGAGATCCACTACTTTATAAGCTAACCCGCCCTCTCCTTCTCTGCTTCATGTTATGTGACAAGGGGGACTGACAGGATGGGTAAATTCTGAGTAAAAAAGAGGTTAAATCTGTTTGCAGTTTAATCCACTCTCATCTCAGGTTCCTAGCAGCTGGTGTCAAATAATATCCTGCAGACCGGTCTGCTCTGTCAGCCACTACAGCCCCTCCCCTCTCTCCCCCTGTGTTCACACTGAAGCTGCTCTTTAGAGAAAGCAAACTAGGTAAAATCATTGTTGTTAGATGTTTATGCAGTTGTAAAACAGATCTATGTAGCAGTGAGCAGACGTGCACAGAGCTTTGCTTTTTATTTGTGGCAATAGCAGCATTTGGTAAGATTTGCTTCAATAGAAAACTTCATGCAGCTCTACACTGCAAACAGGATTACTTTTTGTTTCTTTGGGAAAGACATTTTCCTAGTTGCTTAGGCAACCAACTGTCCCCCTCCCCTTGTCCCCAGCTCTCTTAATATTATACTGACCTGCAAGCAGTTTCACCGGGCAAAATAATTAATTATTTTATTAGCTACAACCCCAGAGGCAGAACTTTTTTTCATTTTCTGCGATGAGATTTTTTTTTTAGTGAAATTTTTTCTGCAGTGTCTTTAAGAAGCTGGGGTGCAATCCGATATACGGCGTAGTTTCCGGCGCAAACGAGGGAACCCGCGCCGGCCGTAATTTCACCTCGCACATCGGGCTATCCAATATATGGCGCCGTCAGATGCTAAAGTAGCGTAAGTAGGACAAACTGGCGTTGTTCAGAAAAGTGCGCAAATACCCATTTTAGTCGTCGCAAGTACTTATGCCAGTCTTTTGTTCACGTAAAGTCTCAAAGTGTAGTTTTATGCAAATTTGGCTAAGACTCGTAAAAATTACCCGATACTCCATCTAAAACTGCGCAAAAGTCATATATAAACCCATGCGCAGCCGCCATTTTCTTTAGTGTGTTTGGATGGTTCGTTGAGCTACAGCACACTACAGTGAGTTGAGGATTAGTGAGAGAGGCGCAGCAAAATAGTTAAGTCGGATTGTTGTTTGGGTAAGCTTGTACATTTACTTACTTATTTTCACATATTGCACACATATTGCATACATACATATACAAAATACACTACACTTTTTTTTTCTAACACCTCACACATTTTATTTCAATTTTACAGTGTGATAGGCTGAGTGTTTGGTTGTGATTGTGTGTGATTGAACTGGGAGTGAGTGTGAGTGTGTGTAGTTTGAGGATGGCAGGGAGAGGAGGGGAGGAGGGGAGCGGGGTTGCAGGGAGAAGAGTATTCTAGCGGACAGGAGGAGCAGCGGGGTCCCCGTCAGGGAGTGGGGAGAGGGAGAGTTAGAAGGGATGATGGGAGGGGAGATGCCCAGAGACCAGGCACACTTAGAAGAGGGTCAGAGGGTGCACATGGGGACAGAAAGGGGGAGGAGGGAGAGGATAGGGAGGAACCCACACTAGGGACATCCCAGGGAGGAAGCCAAGTGGCCACAGAGGAGGAGCGCATGAGATGCCCAAATTTCTCATTTGATGAGAATGTTGCGCTAGTCCAGGCCATCATGGACAACCACACTGCCCTCTTTGGCCAGGAGAAGGGCAGAGGCTTTGCCCGAAGGCATAAGGAAGCATGGTCAGCGGTAGAGGAGGCTGTAAAAAGTGTGGCCCGCAGAGGAGGACTGTCGAGGGACTGAAAAAAAATATGATTGCAAGAGGCGGGTGAAGGAGAAGATGGGCCAGGAAGCCATGCACCAGAGGGGAACAGGCGGTGGTCCACCCTTGGAAGCAGAATACAACGTATGGCAGGAGATGATACGTAACTCTCTGAGTATCACAGCAGTCCGTGGACTTCCAGGGGCTCGTGACTCGGGTTGCAACCACAGCACCTCATGCTGGTGAGTAACATCCCACACACCAGTATGATATGTATTTGAGATATAACATCCTTTAATGTCACTCACTCATGTACACAATGAGGAGCATGGTATTTGGCCTACTAACAAAAACATCTACAATTAGATTTGACATTAATGCTACTTAACACAATGCAATTCATGATATGAGGTGAAATAGTGCAATACTAACATGTCTCAGAGTAACACAGGCCACAAGCCACATGTAGAGTTTTCAGTAAATGGACACTATAGCCATCACAATACTTTTAGCTCAGAAAGCAGGTTCTGTGCCTACATCAGGCTAAAGTAAATTGTGTGACCATAGTGTCACTTAAAGAACACATTTTCTCCATCACTGACATGTACACATAACTCTTGTATGAAACACATACCTGTATACTGTGCAGATTAAAATCCCTCATAGAGAGTTTGACATGAGAATGAGTATTGTCCCTAGCATGTATCAATGTCTATTGTATGCCCTCATGGACATATATATGACTGTACTAATCCCTATCATCATTTGACTCCTCCTCAGAACCTCCTGTCACCAGGCTGCAAACTGGCATGCCGCCACCTCCACCACCACCACCAGTCACAGCCATGCAGCCTGAAATAACTGCATTTAAATGGTACCTAAGACTCTATAAATCTTAGTATCTATTTGCTATACACTTTAGTGAAAGGCTAATATTACATTTAATAATCCCTTATGAATTATTATACCCACTATATAATATTAACACACAATCACTAGCTTAAACTACTTGTAAGGTCATAAACTCACGAAGTCTTATTCCAGCAGTAACAAAACTTTTATTACAATGAGGCTAATTAAACATTATTACAATATGCAGATTAAATATAAATTACACATATGCAAATCACTTATAAATACTCAGCAGTGAACTATACATCAATATTACACTAATACATTTGCCCAATCTATGTGAAAGTATGGTGTGCTGAAATTATGTGTCTGTAAGGATCACTTACTTCTGATGTTAGCTGTGGTCACCATTCCAATTGAAAAAGAGTGAAAGAGGGTGAACTCCAGTATTCCTGCTACTTTTATTGTAAGTTTTTCATCCCTCCCACAATGATGATGTCACTCATAAGCAAGCCCTCATTGTAATTTTAAGAGTATATGGTTTCATCCTGCATGTGCTTTGGGGGTAGGGAATGGCATTAGCCTTAGACAAAGGATCTTAAGCCAGCTGGTCATCCTTCTCAGATGGGGGTCTGGTAATGTGATCTTTCTACATTCCATAGTGACCTAGTATCTGAATGAGGAGTTAACCCCTTCTTGACCATTCAGCTGAGTTCTTGTAGAATACATATACCATATATATATGTATATATATATACCCCTTCCAGACCATATGTGAATTCAGATCATGCCATTATTACATTCCCCCCTTTTGGCAATGGAGGTTACCATACCCTTCCATTCCAATGGTTGTTTTTATATGAGTGAATCTGATGGAAGATTCCTAACCCCACCTATGTGTGATGGCTATATTAGTGTACTAAAGACGCTTCCATTCGCATACCATAATATAAGTGATATACACGTGCAATTAATGATTTTAAATAACAACACATACAAATTTGAATAATTATACATAATATAGAAATAAATAATATGATTATAAATGGATGTATAAACAGATTTCCCAATGCAGAACCCCATGATGACTGTTTCGAAAAGGAATTTGCTAATTTCTGCCACCAGGTTGCACTTGACATCTCCGTAAAAGTATGTTCAATCCTTTGTAGTTCTTGTTCCTGATGGTAGAAATTTACATGAACACGTTCCCCAAAATTTTTAAGATGTTCTAGTAACACAGAGTCTTTTTGCAATAAGGTTACCCATTTTTGCCAAGGTGCATCATCTACTAATATTGGGGTTATGAGTGGAGCCCCCAATGTAGCGTTATATGTGAGTAACTGTGGGACAGTGAAGTTAAACTGTAGTGAACTTATCCTCACAGGGTACCCAGTAATACAATAAATCCCTGGTGTGATTTGTTCCCTTGAATTACACCTGTCAAACCATACATGCACTTCATCTTTAGGCTTCAATGCAACAAAACACACCTTTCCTTGTCCTAAGGGAAAAATCATATCTTGGGGATTAACTTTCTCCACAAAACCATTGCAATATGAGTGATTATGCCAGCAGGAATCAAAAATTATTCTTGCCTGGTTGGGTAGACATAAAATTTTAGAAGGAAACCTTATGCAGCCAGACATATCTACCTGTTCCATATGGGAACCATTCCATATAAAATTTGGGAACTCTAACTCATGATGCAAAACATGAGATTCTGTGACAGGTGTTCCTAGTGAAAACAAATGATAAACATTCTGATAGGTACCACTAGTGGGCACAAGTGAAGTAGCCCTGCATATATTTTCCCTGCAGCCCAACCAACTGTTTAACCATAATTCTCTGTGTTTTGATGCAAAACTGTTAACAACAGACTGCTCCCACCCTCCCAAAGGTGTATGGTTATTTTCCATAGCCTGTGCTATTAATTTAAAGTCAGTTGATAATTCTGTTTGCATGGAAATACACACAAAATCCCAGGATACTTCCCTTAACCTGCTAATTACTCCTATCAGTATTTCCTCTGTATGTTGAATGGCAGGACCCTGAACCTGAATGACTGTCTGTGTCAGTGTCTCTACCAGAGTGTTTATCATTTGTTGCGTATGAATCCCTTTTGCATTTAACATCCCCTGAGACTGTAAGGTTGCTGTTAAGCTGGATATGTCAATGGAATTTACCACACCTAGCCCTGTTCCCACACCTCCCAAAACTGTATCCATGATATCCCTCCTAGTCCTTCTCCTAGTACCTTCTGCCCACTTAACTAATGCTTTTTCCATAGTGGCAGTAATTCTGGAACAATTTTGGTAATGTGTGGAAACTAGCCAATCTATTATTTTAATCTTCCACGTGATAAATTGGAATGTGGCATCCCTCAATACTGGAGTTGGCTTGATTGTACTTGTTTGAAATGGACCACTGGAAACAACACTTTTCCCCTTACACATTGGAGTATTGTCATAATGTTTCATCTTTGGTGTAGTGATTAAAGTAGAATAGATCAAAGGCGTAAATGTGGTTGTTTCCTTTATTTGGTCTATTTTTAAGTATACTTCAATCCCTCCACCAAAGTTGGCAGCTGTAACCCTCCAATTAATCCCTTCTCCAATTTGTTGTTCAAATATAACCTTGGTTATATTATAGTTATCGCCATTTATAGTGTGAATAGGATTTGTAAATGTTGTAGACACAGAAACACCTTCTCCCACCAGACCTACAGTCCATTTTCCCCAAGCCACCCACTTACATTCCCATTCAACTTTATTACCCTGATTGACCCTCCAAAAACCAATTAAATTGTCTTGATGTTTTTCTGCAAATATTTCAATTTTCCCACCCACATTAAAAGTCAATTTTCCCAAACAATCTTTGTGAAGGTCTTAAGAGCTCCATAAGCCTGTCCATCCTCTGATGATGCTGCTTGAGCTCCATCTACGACTCCTTGTGAGGTTTGTGATTGAAAGTTCATTACAGTCACAGATTGGAAGTTTTTGCAATAACACCCACACGAATACAAATAGGTTTGTGGCGATCATTCCTCTCAGGCTCCACATAATGAAATCTGTCAAAAAAAGATTAAGAGAATATCAGTTCTTAGCAGAAATATCTACATCTGGGACAGCTGTCCCTCTATACAATTTACATTGGTCAACATGGACCCATTTGTAACCAGGCTGCCTTCTGGTTTTCCCAGGGGTTGATCTTTCTATTTTAATTACAGTATTACCCAATTTGTCCAAAATTCTATAAGGTCCTTCCCAATTTGCATCCCAGGGAGAATTTTTGCGAAAATTTTTAATCATGATCAATCCCCCCTTCTCAAACAGAGGTGTTTGAGGTGTAGATGAAAATTTACAATCTGTTGGGGCCATATTAGAGGCAGCAAAAATTAGCAGTGAGCTCAACTGCTCCTGAATTTGGGAGAGATATTGATCTCTAGACACAGATTCTCTCAAGGGAGTAGACAATTGTGGTTCACCTGGGTGGCCTAATGCCATCTTTCTCCCTGTCATGAGCTCATAGGGAGAACACTTGGTAGCATTTGATGGTGTAGCTCTAATAGCCATTAGAACTGCTGGAAGATGTGTGACCTATGATTTACCATACTGGGAAAGCATTTTTGACAATTTTGTTTTTAATGTGCGATTCATGCGCTCAACTATACCAGAGGATTGTGGATGATATGGTACATGAAATCTTGTCTGTATTCCCAGTAGGGCACAGAAATTTTGCATTACCTGACCTGTAAAATGTGTACCCCTGTCTGATTCAATGAGTGTTGGAAACCCCCATCTTGAGAAAACATGTTCCCACAGTGCTCTGGCAGTAGCCTGTGCAGTATCACAACGAAGTGGAATAGCCTCAACCCATTTTGAAAAAATATCTACAATTACTAGGGCATACCTGAGACCCCCCTTTGATAGTGGAAGTGGGCCTATAAAATCAATTTGGATAGCTTTCCAGGGGCCATCTGCTACTGGTATTCTCTGGAGAATGGGTCTCTGACCTTTAGGGCGTGGATTAATTTGAGCACAAATTAAACATTCTTGTACACATTTTAAACAGGTTTCTGCTAAATCTGGCCAATGAAATTTTTGCCTTAAATGGTACTCTAATGCACTTTGCCCAATATGCCCAAGAAAAGAATGTGTTTGCTGTGTTATAGGTCCCTGCAAATGACTTGGGACCACAAAAACCAATTTAGCCTGTGGATCATTGGGATTAGAGTAACATATTAACCCATTACAAATTGAATAACCATTTGGGAGTGTTTGCTGTTCCTGTAACAGAGGGAAAAGGTTAGGATCTTTAGCTTGTTCTGTTTTCAAATCAGGTACCTCTGAATCTACCATTGTAATCTTTGCTATGTGTACCATTGTATCTTTAGATGTAACATGCTCTCTCCATGCTTCCTGTGTCTCACTGTCATTCTCATCTGATTGCCATGGTTCCCCATCTACAGCTGCCTGTTTGGCTAACATGTCCACATGTGCATTCCCTTGTGAATGTGCATCTGTGAAATGTGTGTGTGCCTTAACTTTAACAATAGCTGACTGCAATGGGTGCTGTGTTCCCCAATCTACCAATTTCTTAAGGGCTTGAACATGTGACAATGGTTTGCCTGCTGAGTCTACCATTCCTCTTAGATTCCAAATTGGTAAGTACTCTGTCAGTGATCTGGTCACATAGGCACTGTCACTGTATATACAAATGTCTTGTGTGTCAAACCTGTGGCAAGCCATAGAAATGGCTTCTAATTCTGCTCTCTGTGCTGAGAATGATCTTGGTAACATAAATTTAAGAGCTAATTGTTGCAAGGGGACCCAAATAGCAAAACCAGTATTAAATTGACCATCCTGCCAAAATCTTGAGCCATCTACATAAATTTGTAAATCCTGGGGAGAAGTTTTGTCCCTGAACAATTTATGAGGCGATTCCCTGTGTGTGAATGTCTCCGTGCAGTCATGGGGTTCACCCTGAGTGTGCATTAGTTGGGGTAATGTGTATTTTGCATTGTGTTGTACAGTGATGTCACGATGTTGCAAATCTATTAACCACCTAGTCACTCTTTGTGTTGAAACCCCACTTAATGATTTCTCCAATAACAGCTTTATAGGGGTATGTGGTGTTTGGAGGATGAGCTTCCCAAATCCCACTATATGCTCAGTAGCCTGAACTGACCAATGCACCCCTAACAAAGCCTTGATACATGCGTCATAACCTTTCTCTACTGGAGTAAGAAGCCTGGAAAAATAGCCAACAGGCCTCCATTTTTCAGCCTTCTCCTGCAGTAGGACTGTGGAAATTGAAGTGTCAGATGTGTATGTTTGTAAAGCAAAAGGGGCCTCCCTCTCCACTGTGGCAAGGGCAGGGGCTGATGCTAAACCTTCCTTTAACACTTTAAATGCTTCCTCATGTTCTGTAGTCCAAGGAATTTTCCCAACATCCTCCCCTTTCAAAAGATCATAGAGAGGTTTTGCTTTTTCAGCAAACCCTTCAATGAAATCACGAGAAAAATTTACCAAGCCTAAGAATTGTCTTAAGGACTGCCTATGCAAAGGTCTGGGCACCTGAAGTATGGCTGTAACTCGTTCTCTAGTAGGGCATCTTGTACCCCTTTGTATTGATACTCCCAAAAATGTCACCTTTTGTCTCATTAATTGTACTTTTGAAGTGTTTAACTTGAGGCCAGATTCAGCAATCAAGCCAAACAGTTCATTCAGCCGCTCCAAATGTTCCTCTACTGTCTCTGTTTGTAACAAAATATCATCTACATACTGTATGATACTTTCTGGGACTGAGAATGTTTTTAATACCTCTGCTAATGCTTGGTGAAAGTATGTAGGCGAGCTGTGGAAGCCCTGAGGAAGCGAATTGAAGCAAAATTGCATGTTATCAAAGCAGAAAGCAAACTTATATTGGCACTCTGGGGCTAGTCTGACACTCCAAAAACCATTACTTATATCCAGAACAGAATACCACCTACATGTGGCACTCAGTTTGGATACCACTTCAGGAGTAGAAGCAACTAGATTTGTAACAGGTGGGGTAACTTTATTCACCATACGAAAATCAGCAGTTAACCTCCAAGTATTATTTGCTTTCCTTACTGGCCACAAAGGAGAATTATTAGAGGAGGAACATTTCCTAATTATCCCTTGGCTTTCAAGCTGACTAATAATTTGCCTCACAGGTTCAATAGCTTCTGCTGGAAAACGATACTGTCTTTGTGGAGGGGGGTCAGGGCCTACAATATTGATTTCAATGCCTTTTAATATGCCACAATCATTCTTATGTTGAGCCCATATGTCAGGGAAATCCATGACCAATCTCTTCAAATCAGGGTGACTTTCAGTATCCGGCCACACCCTTTCTGAAGGAATTGATGCAATGGATGCTATGGGACTGATGTAAGAGTCATCTAATATTACAGGTTTTCTCCCTCTAGTATCCCTCCACAAAACATTGTTACATAGGTCCACTATCATCCCTTCTGATCTCATTATATCAGCACCAAGTATTGTACCCTCTGTGTTTTTGCTCTGCCAAATGGGAATTTCCTTAGTCCACTGATTACCTAGTGTCATAGTCACATTTGGGATAAGGGATGCTTGGGACTGGGATCCCCCAAGTCCCACAAGAAATGTCTGTCTTGTCCCTTGTGGGGGACTTAATGGTAAGTCTGTCAAAGTTACTGAAGCTCCTGTGTCTATGAGGAGTTTTGTGCGATGGCCCTCAATCACACCATAGACACAGGGACGTCCAGAATGATCCCTAAAGGTGTTACATATAGGGACCATGTCATCCAGGGCCTGAGGTAGTCAGTCAGAGCAGGATATCAGAGGAGAATTATTTTCATAATTCTTTTCATGATATCCCACTTCCCCTCCCCCCACAGTCATCACTCTCAAAGCCTCATGCGCTGGGCCATACAGATTAGTACCAGGCCTAAGCTTTGCGGTGTATTCCTGTCCTGTTTTATCTGGGGGCTTAATCTTGTTATTTTTCCCTACCCAATTATGTGCATAGCTTTCTTTTGGAGGTGCAGAGGGATGTAATCTTTCCTGCCCTCCCTCAGTTTCCTTCTGAATTCTCTTTAAGAATCTGCAATCTACTCGTCTGTGCCCATATTTATTGCAGTAATGGCAAGTACCTTTGAAGGGACCCTCTGAATATTTTTGTTTCCCTTCATTAGTGGTTACCACAGCAATTCTGTGTTGCCCTGTGTTCTTTTTCTTTAAAATGTTCTGCCTAGCCTTACCTATAATAGATAACACACCCTCTAGTGTATTCTTTTCCTCAGCCATCATTTGTATGCTAGGTTCCAAATATGTGAATTTTTTAATTAAATACTGCAACATATCATGAGGTGTTTGTTCTGGTGAAATTCTGTGTGTCAGTCTATATAATTGTTCAAATTTAGCTGCAAATACCCATGGGTCATCATTTAATGCTACTTGCATTTCTGCAAGAGAGTGACTGTCCAAATCTCTACTCCCTGTCACTAGTTTACAAACAGCTTTTAATCTGTCCCCATCTGAACCCCATTTATCCTCCTTAAACCAATCTGTGTTCAAATTAACTGGGCCTGCAACTGGTGATTGTAATCTAGCTGCAATGCTGCCTGGAAGCCACATTTTTAACAAAAAGCATGCTTCCTTATGTGACAGCATGTATTGTTTTACTGCAGACTCAAAATTTGACATGTTAGTGAAAACATCTGCTTTAACATCATACACTGGAAAGAGAGGTTTTAACTTTACCAGTTGTCTCATTACTTTATCTCTATCTTGTTTTATAAGAGTAGTTGATACCAGGGATGATGTTTCAGCAGAGGTGGTAGAAAAAAGTAAATTTTGCGATTGAGTTAAATTTCTTCCCCTGGATCTTACACTGGGTGTTAGTGATAAAGTATCTGTTTGATGTTCTGTGTTTAATGTTCTTGGCCTAGTTATCTGTGGGGTTAGTATTGGAATGTGTGTGCTCTCTGTATTTTGTGTGTGATCCAATCTTTCCTCACTGTGTGGAATAGGCACCCTATGTGGGCTTTGCACCCTTCCCCCATCAACATGTGCCCCATCTTCCTGCGACACACATGCATTGTCCTCATTTAATACTGCAACAGGGGTTAAGTTTGCAAGTCCCTGTCTCAATGAAGCAATAAGTTGGCCTCTTGCGTCATAATTTTCTTCTAAAGTATTAATATATTCTGCATTTACCCCACATGTGGGGCAATTCTCATCTAATGTGTTACAATTGATCTCTGTTAACATGGCTATTGGGGGAGAATGTTCAAAGATTGCTCTATTCATTTGGTCTTTGATAGCTAACAACAGTTTCATGCAATTCTGTAATTTGGATTTTTCTTTTGTTAAACAAAACCTTTTTTATCAATAAGCTTATTCTCATTCTCACATTGCAACCACACATCTTTCAGTCTTTTAACTATGTCAGTATTTTCATCAACAATAGGCTCAAATGTGCTACATTCTGCATATTTAACAATTAATTCCATACTCACACTTTAAAGTGTCTTCAGACTGCCAGCAAATCAGATTCACGTCCTGCGCGATATGATTTTCTCTGCGTCTGGTTCAACTGATCCTTAGGTAATGCCTCTCTGGATCTGTAGTCTTGGCCAAAGACTTTACTGCTGAAACGCTCAACTCAAAAACAGTATAGCAAAAACTAGGTTCAATTTTCGTCCAAAAATCACACTTGTATTATAAAAAGAACCTGGATTAGTCCCCCCTTAAAACAAGTGTAGTTGGTAAGAAAATTCTGGCTCGCCAATGAAATAACTGCATTTAAATGGTACCTAAGACTCTATAAATCTTAGTATCTATTTGCTATACACTTTAGTGAAAGGCTAATATTACATTTAATAATCCCTTATGAATTATTATACCCACTATATAATATTAACACACAATCACTAGCTTAAACTACTTGTAAGGTCATAAACTCACGAAGTCTTATTCCAGCAGTAACAAAACTTTTATTACAATGAGGCTAATTAAACATTATTACAATATGCAGATTAAATATAAATTACACATATGCAAATCACTTATAAATACTCAGCAGTGAACTATACATCAATATTACACTAATACATTTGCCCAATCTATGTGAAAGTATGGTGTGCTGAAATTATGTGTCTGTAAGGATCACTTACTTCTGATGTTAGCTGTGGTCACCATTCCAATTGAAAAAGAGTGAAAGAGGGTGAACTCCAGTATTCCTGCTACTTTTATTGTAAGTTTTTCATCCCTCCCACAATGATGATGTCACTCATAAGCAAGCCCTCATTGTAATTTTAAGAGTATATGGTTTCATCCTGCATGTGCTTTGGGGGTAGGGAATGGCATTAGCCTTAGACAAAGGATCTTAAGCCAGCTGGTCATCCTTCTCAGATGGGGGTCTGGTAATGTGATCTTTCTACATTCCATAGTGACCTAGTATCTGAATGAGGAGTTAACCCCTTCTTGACCATTCAGCTGAGTTCTTGTAGAATACATATACCATATATATATGTATATATATATACCCCTTCCAGACCATATGTGAATTCAGATCATGCCATTATTACACAGCCACGTCCACCACCAGTCACAGCCATGCAGCCACCTCCACCACCGGTCTTCATGCAGCAACATGGACATTATGCTCCCAGGCATCAGCTGGGTTGGATTGCCTCCGTTGAGGACCCAGAAGTGATGCCACCACCATTGGCATACGAACCATGGCAAGATACCTGGCCTGAGGAACATCCTTTTGGCTTTGAGGGGGAGCCAAGTCAGCCACGAAGGGTTGATTTCTTTACCCCCCCCCCAACACAATATCAGGCCAGTCATGGCTTTTCCACACAGGGGATGTTGCAAGGTATGCAAAGTGGACAGGCTGAGTGGTCACACACTAGTGGACAATGGGACTACCAATCCAGCATGAGAGCTCCACCATCCGCTTCCCTTGGGAGAGCTCCACCATCCGCTTCCCTTGGGAGAGCTCCACCATCCGCTTCCCTTGGGAGAGCTCCACCATCCTCAGATGAGCATATAGCTGAGGTTGTCCCTGAAGCACCAGCAGCTGAGGTTGTCCCTGAAGCACCAGCAGCTGAGGTTGTCCCTGAAGCACCAGCAGCTGAGGTTGTCCCTGAAGAACCTGCAGCTGAGGTTGTCCCTGAAGCACCTGCAGCTGAGGTTGTCCCTGAAGCACCTGCAGCTGAGGTTGTCCCTGAAGCACCTGCAGCTGAGGTTGTCCCTGAAGCACCTGCAGCTGAGGTTGTCCCTGAAGCATTTGCAGCTGAAGTTATCCATGAAGCAGATGCAGCTGAAGTTGTCCATGATGCACCAGCAGATAGAGCAAAACCTGCACCTAGAATCACTGCTGCTCAAGAGCCTGGAGATCCACTGTATTCTCCCCTGGGAGAGGAATACATTTCACTACAGAGGAGGCTGATAACAAGCTGCGAAAGCATGCAAAGAGGCCAACAGAGGTTTCATAGGAGCCAAGAGAGGCTACTTAAGCGTAGCATCGAGCTGCAGAGGTACATTGCAGCCTCATTAAATGGAATTGTCCAAAATCAGTCTCAATGAGAATCCAGTCTGATATGCAGATACAGATGGACAACAGATGGCGGGAACAAAACCAACTCTTGGGTGTGTTGGTTGAGCACTTCACACACCAGCAGGACACTGCCTCCAGCCTTTCATCTGTGGCCAGCACTCCAGTAGAATCATCTGAAGCTTCCCAAACCAGGAGAACCAGGAAATCCATTCCAGTCACCTCTGCCCCCTCATCCAAGAAGCCGAAAAAAAAAAAAATATTCTTATAGTTCACCATAAATTTTGTCCTCTGTTTTTTACCATATAATTGTCATCCACATCCATGTAAGGGGTGTTTTAGTACACTAATATTGTTAAAACATATAATAAGGCCTGTGTGGAAATGGCCCAAAAAAGGGAATATTATCCTATTTCTAACATATTCTTGTACTATAACTTCCATCCACAATAGTTGTTTCTGAAGGGTACATATAGTAATATTCACTTCTAAGATGTAAATCAATGTATCTCACATCCAATATAAATTGACCCATTGGTATATATACTAGTGATGTTACTGATAGGGTGGGCATTATCAGGTGTTTTAAGTCTGCAGGTGAGAGGTTGTGGTGTGTCTGATTGGTTTGACACAATTGCAAAGAGGCAACCTTCAAGAAGGTGTTAGAAATGATCATATGAGCCATCCTAGGTTTTGCTTTTAACTAAGAATACCAAGAGAACAAAGCAAGTGTTCAAATTAAATCTGAAAGTAGTTAGAAATAACATGCCCTATTTAAAAGAAGAAGGTTTTCTTTGGAGTTGACTGTCCCTTTATATATTTTGGCATCAGTGCCAAGCTGTGTTAGCATTAGAATAAATTACACTCCAGTGGGTTCTAAAGAGATGAAGGTAATCCAATTTACAGTAAATAAGCAAGTATATGTCCCCAATGTGATAAAGTACCTACAAGCTCAATCCATTTGACTATTTCAAATACACAAATAAACCTTAAAAAGAAATATCATAGTATACTGTCCCTTTAACCTTGAGATGCTGCTTAAATGTATGTGTTTGTTAAGGCTTCCAGGGAGTTACGTTGTTTTTTTAGTCAGTGCAAGGGCTCCTGCGCCTGCAATTTGTGGTGAGATGAGAATGGAGTAGATTTTCTGAAATCTGTGCGCGTAAGTCCTTACGCTGTATATTGGATACCAAACTGCGCGTGTTTTGTATGTCAGTCTATGGGTAAAAATAATACGGCCGAAGGCAGAAATATACGCGCATAACTTCTAGGTTACGCCGTATATAGGATACCAAACCCGCGCAATATCGGATCGGGCCCCTGTTGTTGCTATGTTTGTTGCCCTTACTCAGTGTGCATTAGGACAGGTTCATGTACAGCCTGTGTATACACCATATATACACACACACACACCATATAAACACACACCATATACACACATACACACACACCATATATACACACACACCATATATACACACACCATATACACAACACACACAAACGCACACAAACCATATACACACACACCATGCACACAACATACAACATATACACACACATACATACCATACACACACACACCATATATATATATATATATATATATATATATACACATACATACATACACACACACACACCACATATACATACACACCATACATACACACACACACACACACACACCATACACACATACATACACACACCATATACACACACTATATATGTTACGGTACCAACAGTGTACCAAGGGTTAATACCAGATGAACAATGTCCTGCATACAGAATCAGCACTTCACAACCTTGATCAGTTTCCCTGCAAACATGAGACCAAGCTCCACATTTCAGGTTTAAAACAGGATAACTACTTTATTTGAAGGCTGCACACAGATTTATACAGGTTTTTGACCCCCCCCCCCCCTAGATGGGGGTTGAAAGAATGTTGTACATTAGATAAAAGGGAGAAGCGCCCTTGACATGATACAATAGAATTATATTACTTAAACACTTCAACCACAAGACACTCTTGGCTCTTCTTATCACTTAGGCGTTTTCTCTCTGGAGGTGATCAAACAATAGAATGCTTAGCATTAATTAGATTATAGCTGGAGCCAGCCACTTGTGGTTAGAAAATAAAGTTAACACTTTCAGTCCTGACCGAAGGGTCTGTCACATAGCTCCCCCCTTGTGGAACACTCCGGCAGACCCGGCTTGACCCTTTGGCGGGTCAACTTGGGGATGACCGGACTGGGTGGTGGTAGGCATATCAGTTTGCCGGGACAATCCATCGGCATTCCCGTTTAGCTTACCGGGCCGGTAGCTGATGGTGAAGTTATAGGGCTGGAGGGCTAAACTCCACCTCAGCAATCTACCATTGTCTCCTGAGACCCGGTTGAGCCAGATTAAGGGATTGTGGTCCGTTATGAGGGAAAATTCCTGTCCATATAGATAAGGGTTCAACTTTTTCAGTGCCCAAACCAGGGCTAAACATTCTTTCTCTACTGCCGCATAACTTACTTCCCGAGGTAATAACTTTCTGCTTAGGTATGCGACAGGATGTTCTCCTCCATCCTCCCTGACTTGACTCAGCCCCCAGTACAGCCCCCAGTCCATACATGGAAGCATCTGTATGAATGAGAAAACGTTTGTTAGGAACTGGGGCAGCCAAGACAGGGGCATTCACAAGGGCCTGCTTCAGTGCCTGAAACGCGGCTTCACAAGCTGGAGACCACAGGACCTGTTTGGGGAGGTTCTTTTTAGTCAGGTCAGTCAGGGGCTTGGCGATAGTACTGTAGTCGGGGACAAAACGTCGGTAATACCCGGCCGTCCCCAGGAAGGCTAGTACTTGGGTCTTAGTGATAGGTGTGGGCCAGTTAGCCACAGCCTCTACCTTGGCTGGCTCCGGTCTCTGGCTCCCACACCCCACTCGGTGCCCCAAGTACTGTACTTCAGCCATACCTAGATGGCACTTGTCCGGTTTCAAGGTCAGGCCAGCGGCCCGAATCTTGTCCAGAACCAGCCCTACATGGGTAAGGTGTTCTTCCCAGGACCCACTGTAAACCGCAATGTCGTCCAGGTATACACAAGCAAATTCCTGGAAGCCATCAAGGAGTCTATCCACCATACGCTGGAAGGTAGCCGGAGCATTCTTCATCCCAAAGGGCATGACCTTAAACTGGTACAGGCCGAATGGGGTGACGAATGCCGACTTGGGGATAGCATCCTCGGCCAGGGGAATCTGCCAATAGCCTTTACACAGGTCTATGGTTGTCAGATAGCGCCCCCTAGCAATACGGTCTAGTAATTCGTCTACCCGGGGCATCGGGTAGGCGTCAGTGGTGGTCCTCTCGTTGAGCCGCCTGTAGTCCACACAGAACCGGGTGGTTCCATCCTTCTTAGGTACCAGGACTACAGGGGAAGCCCAAGGACTATCGGAGGGCTCGATCACTCCCAGCCGGGCCATCTCCTGTATCTCCTTCCGCATTCCTTCTCGGACTGCTTCGGGTATACGGTAGGGAGGCTGTCGCAGGGGATTCTGTCCGGGAGTCTCTACTTTATGTACAGCTAGGGTAGTGTAGCCGGGCTCTTGGGAGAACGTCGCCTGCTTCTCCCACAGGAGCTGTCTTGCCTGTACCCTCTCGGTAGGGTTCAACCGGTCCCCTAGCTGCACAAGACTAGTGAGGTCAGTCTGGGGGTCCTTCTCTAATAAGTCGGGTAGGGGTAAGTTCTCTGGGTCGTCTGCAGCAGGGGCACATACTGCGGCTACGTCCTCTGGCCTCTCCTGATACTCCTTCAGCATGTTCACATGAAAGGATCGCTGGATCCTCTCATCTGCACAGCTGGCTATAACATAGGTAGTATCACACACCCGGGATAACACTTTATACGGGCCCTGCCAAGATGCTTGCATCTTGTTGGCCTTCACAGGCTTGAGCACCAAAACCTTCTGTCCAACCTGGAAGACCCGCTGCCGGGCACCTTGATCGTACCACCCCTTCTGTCTTTCCTGGGCCACCTGGAGATTCCCTCTTACCATCAGAGACAGTTTCTCCATGCGGTCCCGGAGTTCCAGAACATATGGCACGATGGGGGTTCCCTCCTGCTCTATCTCTCCCTCCCAGTGTCCTCTAATGAGGTCCAGAGGGCCGCGGACTCTTCTCCCATAGAGTAACTCAAAGGGAGAGAACCCAGTGGATTCCTGGGGCACCTCCCTGTACGCAAATAGCAGATGAGGCAGGAATCGTTCCCAGTCTCTGCAAGTGTCCGTGAAGGTCCTCAGCATCTGCTTGAGGGTGCCATTAAAGCGCTCGCAGAGACCGTTAGTCTGGGGGTGATAAGGCGAACTGAGCAACGGTTTAATGCCGCACACCTTCCACAGCTGCTGGGTGAGCACCGCGGTAAACTGGGTCCCCTGATCAGAGAGAATCTCCTTAGGGAACCCGACCCTAGTAAAAACCTTAACTAGGGCATCAGCGACTGTCTCTGCCTCTATATTCGACAGTGTTACTGCCTCTGGGTAACGAGTGGCATAGTCCACCACAGTGAGAATATACTTCTTACCTGATGGACTAGCCCTGGCAAGGGGACCCACAATGTCAACGGCTATGCGGGAAAAGGGTTCCCCAATGACAGGCATAGACATAAGCCTAGCTTTGGGGTGGTCCCCCCGCTTACCCACCCGTTGACAGGTGTCACAAGTACTACAATATACCCGCACATCTCGGTTAAAATTGGGCCAGAAGAAATTCTGGGTGATCCTATGAGCGGTGCGGCGGGACCCTAGATGTCCAGCTAACGGTACATCGTGCCCAATCCGCAGAATCTCTTGCTGGTATTTCGCAGGCACTACCAGCTGCCGATTTTGCGGAAGGGCAGTACTTTTCTGGGCAGGTTTGGGGATTCTATATAGCCTATCCCCCACCCACTCATAATGTTCCCCATCTACTCCCTCTTCTCCAGTGTCTGCCCTAGCCCTGTACTTCTGAAGGGTCGGATCCTCCCGGGTTTCCCTCCCGTACGTCTCTGGGGTATCCCAACTCAAGGGGGTCTGGTCTAGGGTATAAGTCGGGGAAGAGAGTCTTACCTGGGTCTCAGCAGCAGGTGGGTCGGTCTCGGTGGCACGGGCCTGGGCACGGGTAGTCACCGGGTTAACATCAACGGGACCCATGGGAGCCTAGGCCGAAACAAGGGGGGCCAAGTCATTTCCAAGGAGAACATCAGCTGGTAAATCCTTCATGACCCCCACATTCACATGTCTAGCGCCCACTCCCCAATCCAAATGTACCCGGGCAACAGGTAGGCGGAACACAGTGCCCCCTGCCACCCTCACAGCCACAGTGTCTCCAGTGTGCTGGTTCTCGGACACCAAGTTCTTTTGGAGCAAGGTCATGGTAGCACCAGTATCCCGTAGACCACTGACCTCCTTCCCATTTACTTTAACCAGTTGCCGGTGCTGTTGCCGGTTATCCCGATGGACAGCTTGTACGGGGTCTGCTTCATGTAGGATGCCCCAACACTCTTGATCCTCTACGCAGTGGGCAGCAGGCTGAGGGTTACGTGGGATTCCGCCGGCGGGTCTCCTCCAGGACTGTGCTTGGTTGGCCATGTTGAGGGGACACTCCGACCTTTTGTGTCCGATTTGCTTACATCCAAAGCACCGGATAGGCTGGGAGTAATCCCGTGAGGTGAACCCGGGCTGTCTGAGGGTAGTTCGTGACCGGAGGCTGTGTGGCATAGCGGTGCACCGGGGGTTGGTAAATGGCAGCTGCTGGGGTGGCCCAGGGGTCTGTACTCCACTTTAGCAGGGGGCTTAGTGGTAGCAGTGTCCAGTTTGCGGGCATCCGTATACTCATCTGCCAAGCGAGCAGCTTCATGCAGGGTGGAGGGTTTACGGTCCCGAACCCACTCTCTAACTCCTGCTGATAACTTGTCAAAGCAATGTTCCAACAGGAATAGCTGCAGCACCTCTTCCCCAGACACGGCTTGGCACCCCGCCATCCAGTGCGATGCTGTGCGGTGCACCTTACATGCCCACTCAACGTAGGAATCGCCAGCCAATTTAACAGTGTCTCTGAACCGTCTCCGGTATGCCTCTGGTGTAACCGCATACCTGGAGAGCAGAGCCTCTTTTACAGTATTATAATCCCCAACTTCCTCATCTGGAATGGCCCGAAAAGCCTCACTGGCCCGGCCGGATAATTTTCCGGATAATATCGTGACCCAGTCCTCTGCGGGTACCTGGTGTAGTGCACATTGTCTCTCAAAATCCGCAAGGTACCCATCAATCTCTCCTTCTGTTTCCAGGAAGTTTTTAAAAGCGGTAAAATGCACTTTTCTCTTTTCCACTGGGGTTGCGGTGACTTGGACTGCTGCAGCGCCGCTTTGGCGAAGTAGGTTGGCCTCCACAGCTGCTATGACCCGGTCGATAATTTCCGCAGATGGGTTGGGGCCATAGTGTGCCAGTCTTATTTTGACCGCCCGGTCAAAGCTTGCTTCTTCGGGGGTTCTGTCTGACATGCTGGGCTCATTGGTTCCTTCGTGCCCTGATACTCCGTCCATCTCGGTCAGTCTTGCAATAATCTCCCTCTTCCTGAGGTTACTGGTTTGTTGGCCCCGTTGCTCTAGCAGGTCTTTAAGGGTAGCTCTTTTTAGCCTTTCATACGGTGTTCCCATTTGGTCTGGATCCGTAGTTGCTCCTTTGGGCGATAAGGATTCTCCCGTCGCTTGCCACCAATGTTACGGTACCAACAGTGTACCAAGGGTTAATACCAGATGAACAATGTCCTGCATACAGAATCAGCACTTCACAACCTTGATCAGTTTCCCTGCAAACATGAGACCAAGCTCCACATTTCAGGTTTAAAACAGGATAACTACTTTATTTGAAGGCAGCACACAGATTTATACAGGTTTTTGACCCCCCCCCCCCCCCAGATGGGGGTTGAAAGAATGTTGTACATTAGATAAAAGGGAGAAGCGCCCTTGACATGATACAATAGAATTATATTACTTAAACACTTCAACCACAAGACACTCTTGGCTCTTCTTATCACTTAGGCGTTTTC
>NC_069502.1:843350882-843365882 GCF_027579735.1 Bombina bombina | reverse complement strand
CCTTGTTGACGGAGATAGAGAACTTTTATCTACGTTCACTTTCCACCCGTGAGATCTGAGAAAGGCCAGGACAATGTCCGTGTGAGCCTTTGCTTGAGGAAGGGACGACGCTTGAATCAGAATGTCGTCCAAGTAAGGTACTACTGCAATGCCCCTTGGTCTTAGCACCGCTAGAAGGGACCCTAGTACCTTTGTGAAAATCCTTGGAGCAGTGGCTAATCCGAACGGAAGTGCCACAAACTGGTAATGCTTGTCCAGGAATGCGAACCTTAGGAACCGATGATGTTCCTTGTGGATAGGAATATGTAGATACGCATCCTTTAAATCCACCGTGGTCATGAATTGACCTTCCTGGATGGAAGGAAGAATTGTTCGAATGGTTTCCATTTTGAATGATGGAACCTTGAGAAACTTGTTTAGGATCTTGAGATCTAAGATTGGTCTGAATGTTCCCTCTTTTTTGGGAACTACGAACAGATTGGAGTAGAACCCCATCCCTTGTTCTCCTAATGGAACAGGATGAATCACTCCCATTTTTAACAGGTCTTCTACACAATGTAAGAATGCCTGTTTTTTTATGTGGTCTGAAGACAATTGAGACCTGTGGAACCTCCCCCTTGGGGGAAGCCCCTTGAATTCCAGAAGATAACCTTGGGAGACTATTTCTAGTGCCCAAGGATCCAGAACATCTCTTGCCCAAGCCTGAGCGAAGAGAGAGAGTCTGCCCCCCACCAGATCCGGTCCCGGATCGGGGGCCAACATCTCATGCTGTCTTGGTAGCAGTGGCAGGTTTCTTGGCCTGCTTTCCTTTGTTCCAGCCTTGCATTGGTCTCCAGGCTGGCTTGGCTTGAGAAGAATTACCCTCTTGCTTAGAGGACAGTAGCGCTTGGGGCTGGTCCGTTTCTGCGAAAGGGACGAAAATTAGGTTTATTTTTGGCCTTGAAAGACCTATCCTGAGGAAGGGCGTGGCCCTTGCCCCCAGTGATATCAGAGATAATCTCTTTCAAGTCAGGGCCAAACAGCGTTTTCCCCTTGAAAGGAATGTTAAGCAATTTGTTCTTGGAAGACGCATCCGCTGACCAAGATTTTAACCAAAGCGCTCTGCGCGCCACAATAGCAAAACCAGAATTTTTCGCCGCTAACCTAGCCAATTGCAAAGTGGCGTCTAGGGTGAAAGAATTAGCCAATTTGAGAGCATGAATTCTGTCCATAATCTCCTCATAAGAAGAAGAATTATTATTGAGCGCCTTTTCTAGCTCATCGAACCAAAAACACGCTGCTGTAGTGACAGGAACAATGCATGAAATTGGTTGTAGAAGGTAACCTTGCTGAACAAACATCTTTTTAAGCAAACCTTCTAATTTTTTATCCATAGGATCTTTGAAAGCACAACTATCTTCTATGGGTATAGTGGTGCGTTTGTTTAGAGTAGAAACCGCCCCCTCGACCTTAGGGACTGTCTGCCATAAGTCCTTTCTGGGGTCGACCATAGGAAACAATTTTTTAAATATGGGGGGAGGGACGAAAGGTATACCGGGCCTTTCCCATTCTTTATTTACAATGTCCGCCACCCGCTTGGGTATAGGAAAAGCTTCGGGGGGCCCTGGGACCTCTAGGAACTTGTCCATTTTACATAGTTTCTCTGGAATGACCAAATTCTCGCAATCATCCAGAGTGGATAACACCTCCTTAAGCAGAGCGCGGAGATGTTCCAATTTAAATTTAAATGTAATCACATCAGGTTCAGCTTGTTGAGAAATTTTCCCTGAATCTGAAATTTCTCCCTCAGACAAAACCTCCCTGGCCCCCTCAGACTGGTGTAGGGGCCCTTCAGAACCAATATCATCAGCGTCCTCATGCTCTTCAGTATTTTCTAAAACAGAGCAGTCGCGCTTTCGCTGATAAGTGGGCATTTTGGCTAAAATGTTTTTGATAGAATTATCCATTACAGCCGTTAATTGTTGCATAGTAAGGAGTATTGGCGCGCTAGATGTACTAGGGGCCTCCTGTGTGGGCAAGACTGGTGTAGACGAAGGAGGGGATGATGCAGTACCATGCTTACTCCCCTCACTTGAGGAATCATCTTGGGCATCATTTTCTCTAAATTTTGTGTCACATAAATCACATCTATTTAAATGAGAAGGAACCTTGGCTTCCCCACATTCAGAACACAGTCTATCTGGTAGTTCAGACATGTTAAACAGGCAAAAACTTGATAACAAAGTACAAAAAACATTTTAAAATAAACCGTTACTGTCACTTTAAATTTTAAACTGAACACACTTTATTACTGCAATTGCGAAAAAGTATGAAGGAATTGTTCAAAATTCACCAAAATTTCACCACAGTGTCTTAAAGCCTTAAAAGTATTGCACACCAAATTTGGAAGCTTTAACCCTTAAAATAACGGAACCGGAGCCGTTTTTATATTTAACCCCTTTACAGTCCCTGGTATCTGCTTTGCTGAGACCCAACCAAGCCCAAAGGGGAATACGATACCAAATGACGCCTTCAGAAAGTCTTTTCTATGTATCAGAGCTCCTCACACATGCATCTGCATGTCATGCTTCTCAAAAACAAGTGCGCAATAGAGGCGCGAAAATGAGACTCTGCCTATGATTAGGGAAAGCCCCTAGAGAATAAGGTGTCCAATACAGTGCCTGCCGGTTATTTTACATAATTCCCAAGATTAAAATAATTCCTCAAGGCTATGGAGTATAAAATATGTTTATATATAAATCGATTTAGCCCAGAAAATGTCTACAGTCTTAAAAAGCCCTTGTGAAGCCCTTTTATTTTTTTTCTTTCTGTAATAAAAATGGCTTACCGGATCCCATAGGGAAAATGACAGCTTCCAGCATTACATCGTCTTGTTAGAATGTGTCATACCTCAAGCAGCAAAAGTCTGCTCACTGTTCCCCCAACTGAAGTTAATTCCTCTCAACAGTCCTGTGTGGAAACAGCCATCGATTTTAGTAACGGTTGCTAAAATCATTTTCCTCTTACAAACAGAAATCTTCATCTCTTTTCTGTTTCAGAGTAAATAGTACATACCAGCACTATTTTAAAATAACAAACTCTTGATTGAATAATAAAAACTACAGTTAAACACTAAAAAACTCTAAGCCATCTCCGTGGAGATGTTGCCTGTACAACGGCAAAGAGAATGACTAGGGAAGGCGGAGCCTAGGAGGGATCATGTGACCAGCTTTGCTGGGCTCTTTGCCATTTCCTGTTGGGGAAGAGAATATCCCACAAGTAAGGATGACGCCGTGGACCGGACACACCTATGTTGGAGAAAGCAGCTCATCCTGCAGGACTCAATGAGCTGCTTTTTCAAATAAAATCACAGTTAGACAGGGAGCCAGATACAGGTAAATATACGTATTAGCCTTTCACACACTCACTGACCGGAGGATCCACAAGTAACTATATGGCTCTACAGGCAAGTGCCATAAAAGTCACCTGACACGGCAAGTTCCTTCTCACGCCGCTCTGCTCTGCTTCAAGACAGTGAGTGAACAGCCCAGCCCACAGTGCCGCACCCCCTCTAACCGCTAGGCATTCTGGGGAATGTAGTTCATTTGAATATGGCCTGGAAATAACCCAGCCACACGGGGCTAAATTTAGGATCAGCTTGCAACTGCTTATAGCGGTCGGTGAGGCACGGGGGAGGACACTTTGGGGGATAAATATCTGTCTGCCAGGGGATGATTTCGTGGGGCATAGGGGTTAATTTAATTTTACATAGAAGATGCAATTTTCGGCCGGTTTTCCCCTCTTTCGGCCGAAATGGGATAGGCCCATTTTCAGCCGAAAATTTTGTAAAAGAAATAATAATTCATGATTCAAATAGACCATGTAATTTTAAACAACTTTCCAATTTACTTTTATCACCAATTTTGCTTTGTTCTCTTAGTATTCTTAGTTGAAAACTAAACCTAGGTAAGATCATATACTAATTTTTTAGACCTTGAAGACCGCCTCTAATCTAAATGCATTTTTACAGTTTTTCACCACTAGAGGGTGTAAGTTCATGCGTGTCATACAGATAATATTGAG
Source organism: Bombina bombina (assembly GCF_027579735.1). Classification (NCBI taxonomy): domain Eukaryota; kingdom Metazoa; phylum Chordata; class Amphibia; order Anura; family Bombinatoridae; genus Bombina; species Bombina bombina. The sequence goes on along the minus strand of NC_069502.1, from coordinate 843,361,820 downwards.
CTCACGCACGTGAAGTTACCTAGGAGTATGCACTGATTGGCTAAAATGCAAGTCTGTCAAAAGAACTGAAATAACGGGGCAGTTTGCAAAGGCTTACATATAATGTAATTACAGAGGAAAAACATGTATTTTTATAACTATGTTGGTTATGCAAAACTGGGGAATGGGTAATAAAGGGATTATCTATCTTTTTAAACAACACAAATTTTATTGTTGACTGTCCCTTTCTTTAAACCTGAGCTGCACACTAACATGTGTCTGCTGTGTAACCATCTGATAACTATAACTGTTAATTACATGAGACAAAATGATATAAACCTGAGCTACTCACTAACCTGTGTCTGCTGTGTAACCATCTGATAAATATAACTGTTATTTACATGACACACAATGATATAAACCTGAGCTACTCACTAACCTGTGTCTGCTGTGTAACCATCTGATAAATATAACTGTTATTTACATGACACAAAATGATATAAACCTGAGCTAATCACTAACCTGTGTCTGCTGTGTAACCATCTGATAAATATAACTGTTATTTACATGAGACAAAATGATATAAACCTGAGCTACTCACTAACGTGTCTGCTGTGTAACCATCTGATAAATATAACTGTTATTTACATGACACAAAATGATATAAACCTGAGCTGCTCACTACCCTGTGTCTGCTGTGTAACCATCTGAGAAATATAACTGTTATTTACATTACACAAAATGATATAAACCTGAGCTACTCACTAACCTGTGTCTGCTGTGTAACCATCTGATAAATAACATAATTTATGCTTACCTGATAAATTCCTTTCTCCTGTAGTGTGATCAGTCCACGGGTCATCATTACTTCTGGGATATTAACTCCTCCCCAACAGGAAGTGCAAGAGGATCACCCAGCAGAGCTGCTATATAGCTCCTCCCCTCTACGTCACACCCAGTCATTCAACCAAGAACCAACGAGAAAGGAGAAGCTAAAGGGTGCAGTGGTGACTGGAGTATAATTTAAAAATTTAGACCTGCCATAAAAAACAGGGCGGGCCGTGGACTGATCACACTACAGGAGAAAGGAATTTATCAGGTAAGCATAAATTATGTTTTCTCCTGTTAAGTGTGATCAGTCCACGGGTCATCATTACTTCTGGGATACCAATACCAAAGCAAAAGTACACGGATGACGGGAGGGACAGGCAGGATCTTTATACAGAAGGAACCACTGCCTGAAGAACCTTTCACCCAAAAATAGCCTCAGAAGAAGCAAAAGTGTCAAATTTGGAAAATTTGGAAAAAGTATGAAGCGAAGACCAAGTTGCAGCCTTGCAAATCTGTTCAACAGAGGCCTCATTCTTAAAGGCCCAAGTGGAAGCCACAGCTCTAGTGGAATGAGCTGTAATTCTTTCAGGAGGCTGCTGTCCAGCAGTCTCATAAGCTAACCGTATTATGCTACGAAGCCAAAAAGAGAGAGAGGTAGCAGAAGCTTTTTGACCTCTCCTCTGACCAGAGTAAACGACAAACAGGGAAGACGTTTGTCGAAAATCTTTAGTTGCCTGTAAATAAAATTTTAGGGCACGAACTACATCCAGATTGTGCAGAAGTCGTTCCTTCTTTGAAGAAGGATTTGGACACAAGGATGGAACAACAATCTCTTGATTGATATTCCTGTTAGTGACTACCTTAGGTAAGAACCCAGGTTTAGTACGCAGAACTACCTTATCCGAGTGAAAAATCAAATAAAGGAGAATCACAATGTAAGGCTGATAACTCAGAGACTCTTCGAGCCGAGGAAATAGCCATTAAAAATAGAACTTTCCAAGATAACAACTTTATATCAATGGAATGAAGGGGTTCAAACGGAATGCCCTGTAAAACGTTAAGAACAAGGTTTAAACTCCATGGCGGAGCAACAGTTTTAAACAAAGGCTTAATCCTGGCCAAAGCCTGACAAAAAGCCTGAACGTCTGGAACTTCTGACAGACGTTTGTGTAAAAGAATGGACAGAGCTGAGATCTGTCCCTTTAAGGAACTAGCGGATAAACCCTTTTCTAAACCTTCTTGTAGAAAAGACAATATCCTAGGAATCCTAACCTTACTCCAAGAGTAACCTTTGGATTCGCACCAATATAGGTATTTACACCATATTTTATGGTAAATCTTTCTGGTAACAGGCTTCCTAGCCTGTATTAAGGTATCAATTACTGACTCAGAAAATCCACGTTTTGATAAAATCAAGCGTTCAATTTCCAGGCAGTCAGCTTCAGAGAAATTAGATTTTGATGTTTGAAGGGACCCTGAATCAGAAGGTCCTGTCTCAGAGGCAGAGACCAAGGTGGACAGGATGACATGTCCACTAGATCTGCATACCAGGTCCTGCGTGGCCACGCAGGCGCTATTAGAATCACTGATGCTCTCTCCTGTTTGATCCTGGCAATCAATCGAGGAAGCATCGGGAAGGGTGGAAACACATAAGCTCTCCCGAAGGTCCAAGGTGCTGTCAAAGCATCTACCAGGGTCGCTCCCGGATCCCTGGATCTGGACCCGTAACGAGGAAGCTTGGCGTTCTGTCGAGACGCCATGAGATCTATTTCTGGTTTGCCCCAACGTCGAAGTATTTGGGCAAAGACCTCCGGATGAAGTTCCCACTCCCCCGGATGAAAAGTCTGACGACTTAAGAAATCCGCCTCCCAGTTCTCCACTCCCGGGATGTGGATTGCTGATAGGTGGCAAGAGTGAGACTCTGCCCAGCGAATTATCTTTGATACTTCCATCATCGCTAGGGAGCTTCTTGTCCCTCCTTGATGGTTGATGTAAGCTACAGTCGTGATGTTGTCCGACTGAAATCTGACAAACCCCTGAGTTGTTAACTGGGGCCAAGCCAGAAGGGCATTGAGAACTGCTCTCAATTCCAGAATGTTTATTGGCAGGAGACTCTCCTCCTGAGTCCATGATCCCTGAGCCTTCAGGGAATTCCAGACAGCGCCCCAACCTAGCAGGCTGGCGTCTGTTGTTACAATCGTCCATTCTGGCCTGCTGAATGGCATCCCCCTGGACAGATGTGGCCGAGAAAGCCACCACAGAAGAGAATTTCTGGTCTCTTGATCCAGATTCAGAGTAGGGGACAAATCTGAGTAATCCCCATTCCACTGACTTAGCATGCACAATTGCAGCGGTCTGAGGTGTAAGCGTGCAAAGGGTACTATGTCCATTGCCGCTACCATTAAGCCGATCACCTCCATGCATTGAGCCACTGACGGGTGTTGAATGGAATGAAGGACACGGCAAGCGTTTTGAAGTTTTGTTAACCTGTCTTCTGTCAGGTAGATCTTCATTTCTACAGAATCTATAAGAGTCCCCAAGAAGGGAACTCTTGTGAGTGGAAAGAGAGAACTCTTCTTTTCGTTTATCTTCCACCCATGTGATCTTAGAAATGCCAGTACTAACTCTGTATGAGACTTGGCAGTTTGAAAGCTTGAAGCTTGTATCAGAATGTCGTCTAGGTATGGAGCTACCGAAATTCCTTGCGGTCTTAGCACCGCCAGAAGAGACCCCAGAACCTTTGTGAAGATTCTTGGAGCCGTAGCCAACCCGAATGGAAGAGCTACAAACTGGTAGTGCCTGTCTAGGAAGGCAAACCTTAGATACTGGTAATGATCTCTGTGAATCGGAATGTGAAGGTAAGCATCCTTTAAATCCACTGTGGTCATGTACTGACCCCTTTGGATCATGGGTAGAATTGTCCGAATAGTTTCCATTTTGAACGATGGAACTCTTAGGAATTTGTTTAGGATCTTTAAATCCAAGATTGGTCTGAAGGTTCCTTCTTTCTTGGGAACCACAAACAGATTTGAGTAAAATCCCAGTCCGTGTTCCGACCGCGGAACCGGATGGATCACTCCCATTAGTAACAGATCTTGTACGCAGCGTAGAAACGCCTCCTTCTTTATTTGGTTTGTTGACAACCTTGACAGATGGAATCTCCCTTTTGGGGGAGAGGTTTTGAAATCCAGAAGGTATCCCTGAGATATGATCTCTAGTGCCCAGGGATCCTGGACATCTCTTGCCCAAGCCTGGGCGAAGAGAGAAAGTCTGCCCCCCACTAGATCCGTTCCCGGATCGGGGGCCCTCAATTCATGCCGTCTTAGGGGCAGCAGCAGGTTTTCTGGCCTGCTTGCCCTTGTTCCAGGACTGGTTAGGTCTCCAGCCTTGTCTGTAACGAGCAACAGCTCCTTCCTGTTTTGGAGCAGAGGAAGTTGATGCTGCTCCTGCTTTGAAATTACGAAAGGAACGAAAATTAGACTGTCTAGCCCTAGGCTTGGCTCTGTCTTGAGGCAGGGCATGGCCTTTACCTCCTGTAATGTCAGCGATAATTTCTTTCAAACCGGGCCCGAATAAGGTCTGCCCTTTGAAAGGTATGTTAAGTAACTTAGATTTAGAAGTAACGTCAGCTGACCACGATTTTAGCCACAGTGCTCTGCGTGCCTGAATGGCGAAACCGGAATTCTTAGCCGTAAGTTTAGTTAAATGTACTACGGCATCTGAAACAAATGAATTAGCTAGCTTAATGGTTTTAAGCCTGTTTGAAATTTCTTCGATAGTAATTGAGTCAAGAGTCTCTTCCAGGGACTCGGACCAAAAAGCGGCCGCGGCCGTGACAGACGCAATACATGCAAGGGGTTGTAGTATAAAACCTTGTTGAACAAACATTTTCTTAAGGTAACCCTCTAATTTTTTATCCATTGGATCTGAAAAGGCACAGCTATCCTCCACCGGGATAGTGGTACGCTTAGCCAGAGTAGAAACCGCTCCCTCCACCTTAGGGATCGTCTGCCAAAAGTCCCGAGTGGTGGCGTCTATTGGGAACATTTTTCTAAATACAGGAGGGGGGGAAAAGGGTACACCGGGCCTATCCCACTCCTTAGTAATTATCTCTGTAAGCCTCTTAGGTATAGGAAATACGTCAGTACTCGCCGGTACCGCATAGTATCTATCCAGCCTACATAATTTCTCTGGAATTGCAACGGTGTTACAATCATTCAGAGCCGCTAATACCTCCCCTAGTAGAACGCGGAGGTTCTCAAGCTTAAACTTAAAATTAGAAATGTCTGAATCCACTCTATTGGGATCAGAACCGTCACCTGCAGATTGAAGCTCTCCGTCCTCATGTTCCGCATACTGTGACCCAGTATCTGACATGGCCCTAGTATTATCAGCGCACTCTGTTCTCACCCCAGAGTGGTCACGCTTCCCTCTAAGTTCGCGTAATTTTGACAAAACTTCAGTCATAACATTAGCCATGTCCTGCAATGTGATTTGTAATGGCCGCCCTGAAGTACTCGGCGTTACCTAATCACGCACCTCCCGAGCGGGAGATTCAGGTACTGACACGTGAGGCAAGTTAGTCGGCATAACTTTCCCCTCGTTGTTTGGTGAATGATGTTCAATTTGTACAGATTGACTTTTATTTAAAGTAGCATCAATGCAATTAGTACATAAATTTCTATTGGGCTCCACTTTGGCTTTAGCACATATAGCACAGAGATATTCCTCTGAATCAGACATGTTAAACACACTAGCAATTAAACCAGCAGCTTGGAAATACTTTTCAATTTAAATTTCAATAATATGAAAAAAACGTACTGTGCCTTTAAGAAGCACAGAAGTTATGACAGTTGAGAAACAATTAAATCAAATTTTTACCGGAAAAAACAGAATTTATGTTTACCTGATAAATTACTTTCTCCAACGGTGTGTCCGGTCCACGGCGTCATCCTTACTTGTGGGATATTCTCTTCCCCAACAGGAAATGGCAAAGAGCCCAGCAAAGCTGGTCACATGATCCCTCCTAGGCTCCGCCTACCCCAGTCATTCGACCGACGTTAAGGAGGAATATTTGCATAGGAGAAACCATATGATACCGTGGTGACTGTAGTTAAAGAAAATAAATTATCAGACCTGATTAAAAAACCAGGGCGGGCCGTGGACCGGACACACCGGTGGAGAAAGTAAATTATCAGGTAAACATAAATTCTGTTTTCTCCAACATAGGTGTGTCCGGTCCACGGCGTCATCCTTACTTGTGGGAACCAATACCAAAGCTTTAGGACACGGATGAAGGGAGGGAGCAAATCAGGTCACCTAAATGGAAGGCACCACGGCTTGCAAAACCTTTCTCCCAAAAATAGCCTCAGAAGAAGCAAAAGTATCAAACTTGTAAAATTTGGTAAAAGTGTGCAGTGAAGACCAAGTCGCTGCCCTACATATCTGACCAACAGAAGCCTCGTTCTTGAAGGCCCATGTGGAAGCCACAGCCCTAGTGGAAGGAGCTGTGATCCTTTCAGGAGGCTGCCGTCCGGCAGTCTCGTAAGCCAATCTGATGATGCTTTTAATCCAAAAAGAGAGAGAGGTAGAAGTTGCTTTTTGACCTCTCCTTTTACCAGAATAAACAACAAACAAGGAAGATGTTTGTCTAAAATCCTTTGTAGCATCTAAATAGAATTTTAGAGCGCGAACAACATCCAAATTGTGCAACAAACGTTCCTTCTTCGAAACTGGTTTCGGACACAGAGAAGGCACGACTATCTCCTGGTTAATGTTTTTGTTAGAAACAACTTTTGGAAGAAAACCAGGTTAGTACGTAAAACCACCTTATCTGCATGGAACACCAGATAAGGAGGAGAACACTGCAGAGCAGATAATTCTGAAACTCTTCTAGCAGAAGAAATTGCAACCAAAAACAAAACTTTCCAAGATAATAACTTAATATCAACGGAATGTAAGGGTTCAAACGGAACCCCCTGAAGAACTGAAAAAACTAAGTTGAGACTCCAAGGAGGAGTCAAAGGTTTGTAAACAGGCTTGATTCTAACCAGAGCCTGAACAAAGGCTTGAACATCTGGCACAGCTGCCAGCTTTTTGTGAAGTAACACAGACAAGGCAGAAATCTGTCCCATCAAGGAACTTGCAGATAATCCTTTTTCCAATCCTTCTCGAAGGAAGGATAGACTCTTAGGAATCTTAACCTTGTCCCAAGGGAATCCTTTAGATTCACACCAACAGATATATTTTTTCCAAATTTTGTGGTAAATTTTTCTAGTTACAGGCTTTCTGGCCTGAACAAGAGTATCAATAACAGAATCTGAGAACCCTCGCTTTGATAAGATCAAGCGTTCAATCTCCAAGCAGTCAGCTGGAGTGGGACCAGATTCGGATGTTCGAACGGACCTTGAACAAGAAGGTCTCGTCTCAAAGGTAGCTTCCATGGTGGAGCCGATGACATATTCACCAGATCTGCATACCAAGTCCTGCGTGGCCACGCAGGAGCTATCAAGATCACCGACGCCCTCTCCTGATTGATCCTGGCTACCAGCCTGGGGATGAGAGGAAGCGCGGAGATGTTCCAACTTAAATTTAAAAGTAATCACATCAGGTTCAGCTTGTTGAGAAATTTTTCCTGAATCTGAAATTTCTCCCTCAGACAAAACCTCCCTGGCCCCCTCAGACTGGTGTAGGGGCCCTTCAGAAACAATATCATCAGCGTCCTCATGCTCTTCAGTATTTTCTAAAACAGAGCAGTCGCGCTTTCGCTGATAAGTGGGCATATTGGCTAAAATGTTTTTGATAGAATTATCCATTACAGCCGTTAATTGTTGCATAGTAAGGAGTATTGGCGCGCTAGATGTACTAGGGGCCTCCTGTATGGGCAAGACTGGTGTAGACGAAGGAGGGGATGATGCAGTACCATGCTTACTCCCCTCACTTGAGGAATCATCTTGGGCATCATTTTTACTAAATTTTTTATGACATAAATCACATCTATTTAAATGAGAAGGAACCTTGGCTTCCCCACAGTCAGAACACAATCTATCTGGTAGTTCAGACATGTTAAACAGGCATAAACTTGATAACAAAGCACAAAAAACGTTTTAAAATAAAACCGTTACTGTCACTTTAAATTTTAAACTGAACACACTTTATTACTGCAATTGCGAAAAAGTATGAAGGAATTGTTCAAAATTCACCAAAATTTCACCACAGTGTCTTAAAGCCTTAAAAGTATTGCACACCAAATTTGGAAGCTTTAACCCTTAAAATAACGGAACCGGAGCCGTTTTTATATTTAACCCCTTTACAGTCCCTGGAATCTGCTTTGCTGAGACCCAACCAAGCCCAAAGGGGAATACGATACCAAATGATGCCTTCAGAAAGACTTTTCTATGTATCAGAGCTCCACACACATGCAGCTGCATGCCATGCTGTTCTCAAAAACAAGTGCGCCATACCGGCGCGAAAATGAGGCTCTGACTATGATTAGGGAAAGCCCCTATAGAATAAAGTGTCTAAAACAGTGCCTGCCGATATTATTTTACAAAAAATACCCAGATTAAATGATTCCTCAAGGCTAAATATGTGTAAATATGATCGATTTAGCCCAGAAAATGTCTACAGTCTTAATAAACCCTTGTGAAGCCCTTATTTACTGTCTGAATAAAAATGGCTTACCGGATCCCATAGGGAAAATGACAGCTTCCAGCATTACATCGTCTTGTTAGAATGTGTCATACCTCAAGCAGCAAAAGACTGCTCACTGTTCCCCCAACTGAAGTTAATTCCTCTCAACAGTCCTGTGTGGAACAGCCATGGATTTTAGTAACGGTTGCTAAAATCATTTTCCTCATACAAACAGAAATCTTCATCTCTTTTCTGTTTCAGAGTAAATAGTACATACCAGCACTATTTTAAAATAATAAACTCTTGATTGAATAATAAAAACTACAGTTAAACACTAAAAAACTCTAAGCCATCTCCGTGGAGATGTTGCCTGTACAACGGCAAAGAGAATGACTGGGGTAGGCGGAGCCTAGGAGGGATCATGTGACCAGCTTTGCTGGGCTCTTTGCCATTTCCTGTTGGGGAAGAGAATATCCCACAAGTAAGGATGACGCCGTGGACCGGACACACCTATGTTGGAGAAAATATATATTTAGCAAAGGATTGTCCCCATTAGCAATGGATAACTAACCCTTAAATGACAGAAAAAAAGTACAGAATATAACGTTTTTTATCACAGTCAAGCACTATCTCACAGGTCTGCTGTGAGTGATTACCTCCCTCAAAATGACTTTTGACGACCCTTAAGCTCTGTAGAGACGAACCGGATCATGCAGGGAAGAAAAACAGACTTGTGACTGAATTCCTGATGCGTAGTAAAAGCGCCAAATTAAGCCCCTCCCCCTCACACACAACAGTGAGGGAGATCAGTAAACTGTCAAAAATTGAATAAAATGCCCGCCAAGTGGATAATTAGTGCCCAACACAATTTTTCACCCAGTACCTCAGAAAATTAAACGATTTAACATGCCAGCAAAACGTTTAACCTGATAATAAATTGTCACAGAAACCTACTGCTAGCCGTTCTCACTGCAATATAGGCTAAGGTTTATTCATACAGTATCATTCCAGTGAAGTGCCATTCCCCAGAATACTGAAGTGAAAATATACATACATGACAGCCTGATACCAGTTGCTACTACTGCATTTAAGGCTGAACTTACTTTATATAGGTATTTGCAGTATTTTCTAATCAATTCCATTCTCAGAAAATAATAAGCTGCTACATACCTCTTTGCAGGTGACCCTGCCCGCTGTCCCCTGATCTGAAGTATACCTCACCCCTCAGATGGCCGAGAACAGCAACATGATCTTAACTACTCCGGCTAAAATCATATAGAAACTCAGGTAGATTCTTCTTCAAATTCTCCCTGAGAAGGAACAACACACTCCGGTGCTGTTTTAAAATAACAAACTTTTGATTGAAGTTATAAAAACTAAGTATAATCACCACAGTCCTCTCACACATCCTATCTATTAGTTGGGTGCAAGAGAATGACTGGGTGTGACGTAGAGGGGAGGAGCTATATAGCAGCTCTGCTGGGTGATCCTCTTGCACTTCCTGTTGGGGAGGAGTTAATATCCCAGAAGTAATGATGACCCGTGGACTGATCACACTTAACAGGAGAAATAACTGTTATTTACATGACACAAAATGATATAAACCTGAGCTACTCACAAACCTGTGTCTGCTGTGTAACCAGCTGATAAATATAACTGTTATTTACATGACACAAAATGATATAAACCTGAGCTACTCACTAACCTGTGTCTGCTGTGTAACCATCTGATAAATATAACTGTTATTTACATGAGACAAAATGATATAAACCTGAGTTACTCACTAACCTGTGTCTGCTGTGTAACCATCTGATAAATATAACTGTTATTTACATGACACAAAATGATATAAACCTGAGCTACTCACTAACATGTGTCTGCTGTGTAACCATCTGATAAATATAACTTATTTACATGAGACAAAATGATATAAACCTGAGCTACTCACAAACCTGTGACTGCTGTGTAACCATCTGATAAATATAACTTATTTACATGAGACAAAATGATATAAACCTGAGCTGCACACTAACCTGTGTCTGCTGTGTAACCATCTGATACATATAACTGTTATTTACATGACACAAAATGATATAAACCTGAGCTACTCACTAACCTGTGTCTGCTGTGTAACCATCTGATACATATAACTGTTATTTACATGACACAAAATGATATAAACCTGAGTTACTCACTAACCTGTGTCTGCTGTGTAACCATCTGATAAATATAACTGTTATTTACATTAGACAAAATGATATAAACCTGAGCTACTCACTAACCTGTGTCTGCTGTGTAACCATCTGATAAATATAACTGTTATTTACATGAGACAAAATGATATAAACCTGAGTTACTCACTAACCTGTGTCTGCTGTGTAACCATCTGATAAATATAACTTATTTACATGAGACAAAATGATATAAACCTGAGTTACTCACTAACCTGTGTCTGCTGTGTAACCATCTGATAAATATAACTTATTTACATGAGAC
>NC_069502.1:843312424-843350783 GCF_027579735.1 Bombina bombina | reverse complement strand
GTGAGAGAAATTACCTCCCTCAAAATAAGTTTTGAAGACCCCTGAGCTCTGTAGAGATGAACCAGATCATGCAGGGAATACAATGAGTTGCTGACTGAAATATTTGATGCATAGTAAAAGCGCCCCTCCCCCACACACACAGCAGTGAGGGAGAACAGAAACTGACAGAAAAAACAGATTTAAGCAACTGCCAAGTGGAAAAATGGTGCCCAAACATTTATTCACTCAGTACCTCAGCAAATGAAAACTATTTTACATTCCAGCAAAAACGTTAAACATAATCTCTAGTTATTAAACAGCTTTATGTCTTTCTTACAGTGTAATTCTAGTGAAGTACCATTCTCCCAGAATACTGAAGTGTAAAGTATACATACATGACATTATATCGGTATGGCAGGATTTTCTCATCAATTCCATTGTCAGAAAATAAAAACTGCTACATACCTCTATGCAGATTCATCTGCCCGCTGTCCCCTGATCTGAAGTTTACCTCACTCCTCAGATGGCCGAGAACAGCAATATGATCTTAACTACTCCGGCTAAAATCATAGCAAAACTCTGGTAGATTCTTCCTCAAACTCTGCCAGAGAGGTAATAACACACTCCGGTGCTATTTTAAAATAACAAACTTTTGATTGAAGATATAAAACTAAGTATAATCACCATAGTCCTCTCACACGACCTATCTAGTTGCTGGGTGCAAGAGAATGACTGGGAGTGACGTAGAGGGGAGGAGCTATATGCAGCTCTGCTGGGTGAATCCTCTTGCACTTCCTGTAGGGGAGCAGTTAATATCCCAGAAGTAATGATGACCCGTGGACTGATCACACTTAACAGAAGAAATAACTGTTATTTACATGAGACAAAATGATATAAACCTGAGCTACTCACTAACATGTGTTTGCTGTGTAACCATCTGATAACTATAACTGTTGTTTAGATGAGACAAAATGTCCCTATCACAGAAACTTCCCTTTATTTAATATGCGCTAATTACCTGTAGCCGCATTTATAGGAACTTCATCCTCAGTTTTCACGTGATGGCACACATTCAGTTCTTTTCCATGCTCAACCTCTGAGCTATCTGAAGATGTCACATCAATACGGCCTGTACAGTGAGAATACACGCGTATGTGTAAGCTGTTTGTACCCTACATGCCGCAGACACAACATATGTGCACACTCGCCAGTATCGCACATGCACCAGGCACAATATACATGCCTGCATCCTGTGTACTTCAAACACAACGAAAGTGCACACTAAACTTTAACCTTTATTCCACATACAACACACGTGCACACTCACTTGTAACTGTGTCCCCCACAAGCACAACATGAGTGCACATGCACCTGTAACCTGTCTCTCTCAGATACAACACATGTGCACACTCACCTTTAATCCGCCTCGCCTATGGCACAACACACGTGCACACTCACCTGAGCTGATACTGTCACTGGTTTCTTCATCTGTTGGTTCCAGCTGACGCTTCATACACAGATCATCTGTTTTCTTAATTTTCCCTATATTAGCATTATCAGCTCCTGTACAAATAAAGCAGATTCATTTTACATTGTATGATCTACTGTTTATAAATTTACAATTAAACTGTTTGGGATAGATTACAAGTGGTGCACAAAAGTTATCGCACCCTCGTTAACTTGCACTTGTATTGAAAGAAAACATAAATTATGCTTACCTGATAATTTTATTTCCATCGTGGGGAGGAGAGACTACGGCTTCATTCATTACTTTTGGGAATTAAGAACCTGGCCACCAGAAGGAGGCAAAGACACCCCAGCCAAAGGCTTAAATACCTCCTCACTTCCCTCATCCCCCAGTCATTCTGCCGAGGGAACAAGGAACAATAGGAGAAATATCAGGGTATAAATGGTGCCAGGAGATTAATTAAATTTAGGTCCGTCCATCGGATTTACGGGTGGGAGCCGTGGATTATCCTCCCCAAAATGGAAATAAAATTATCAGGTAAGTATAATTTATATTTTCCATCTAAAGGGGTGGAGAGTCCACGGCTTCATTCATTACTTTTAGGAAACATATACCCAAGCTCTAGAGGACACTGAATGAAACCGGAAGGATAAAAATGCGGACCCTAATCTGAGGGCACCACAGCCTGCAAAACCTCTCTCCCAAAAACAGCTTCCGCAGAAGCAAAAGCGTCAAATTTGTAAAACTTTGTAAAAGTGTGTAAGGAGGACCAGGTAGCCACCTTACAAATCTTCTTCATAGAGGCCTCATTCTTGAAGGCCTAAGACGAAACCACAGCAATAGCTGAATGAGCCGTGATCCTCTGAGGAGGCTTATGTCCCGCTGTCTCATAGGCCAAGCGAATCAAGCTCCTCAACCAAAAGGACAAAGAAGTAGAAGAGGCCCTCTGCCCCTTGCGCTTCCCTGAATACACCACAAAAATAGATGTAAACTGTATGAAATCCTTTGTAGCCTGTGATAGCACTTTAAGGCACAAATCACATCCAGATTATGAAGTAACCTCTCCTTAGAAGAAGAAGGGTTAGGACACAAAGAACGAACAACAATTTCCTGACTGATGTTACGGTTAGACACCACCTTGGGAAGAAACCCCAAACCAGTGCGAAGAACAGCTTTATCCGCATGAAAAAACAGAAAAGGAGGCTCACATTGCAAGGCAGCTAGTTCAGATACTCTGCATGCCGATGCAATAGCCAATAGGAAGAGAACCTTCCAAGACAGATTCTTAATGTCATTGGAATGCATAGGCTCAAACGGAACCTTCTGCAATACTTTAAGAACCAAGTTTAAGCTCCATGGGGGAGCAGACTGTCTAAAGACAGGCCTGATTCTAGACAGAGCGTGAACAAAACATTGAATGTCAGGGAGCTCAGCGAGTCTTCTATGCAACAAGACTGATAATGGTGATATGGTGCACACAGAATAATGACACAGTATTAACCTATATCAAAGTGAAAAGCAGGATATAAATTAAATGTAATAAGGACACTATGTTTGAAAAATATATATATAATGTAATGTATTCAGGAGGTATCAAATAAATGAAGGATACAAAAAAATCTTAAAAAATAATTTTATATTGTTAGTAGGCTTAAATAAGCTGAATATTGCACATAGTATTACATATATAAAAATCCAATATAAGGATGCATAAAAAATTAACTATAAAGATACAAAAGAAATCTTTTTTTTAAAAAATTTGGATCCAAAACCAATATAAACTCCTCAGATAGTAAAATTTGCCCGAGGTTAATGTGAAAGCCGTCTTTGCATTATTTGGTTAGTGAACACCTCCTAATGCGGCACATACAGTTCGTTTAAATAGTAGTGGCCAGCCACTACCAAACTTCCAGTCGTGTTGGCAGTTTCCACACTGGGGATATATTCTTGAGCAAAATATTACGGTTAAGTCTGTTTTATCAGCAATAGTCTAGTATAGCAAGTTTGTATCTGTGGATGAACTGTATAGTATATCTGCAATGCAGGTTATCTCACCCTTCTCCATGTCTCGCTTGCTTCAGACTCTCTTCTGCTGGATAAGTCATCTGTTGATGAAGTGTAGGATTTACCGATGTTTCAAACTTGTGCAAGTTACTATAGGGAATCGGTCTTAATTTCTTCCTCACCTGCACTTAGTACTACTTGTACTCAGGGAATGGTTTAATCCTCCGGTTTCTCCTTATACCTCGTAAAAAAGCTTTGACCTCAATGCGGCAGAGAAAGTGAGGTACAATATACGAAGATTGCTCTTTTACACTGAACACACAGCTTCTACGCGTTTCACCCCACGTTTCAAGATGCCATCTGGTATTTCGGGGCTGGACTGTACTGCGAAGTCAGGATCAGACTGATATGCCTAAGGAAAAGAGGCTGCTTCTTGGGTGGTAACTAGCCATAGAACAAGCTATGATGCTATTGTTCGTTCTCAGGTTGAGCGCTTCTCTCTTTTTTATTTAGTACTAGACATCCGTTTACTTTTAGATGTCATAACTTTATCAAGGCATGTGGAACATAGTTGAGCAGGCTGATCTACCAGAACCTACTCACAATAAACACACTTTGTTAAAGAGGGAGAACCCTCTTTCGCCCAGGCTCTCACTGAGAGGCTGACAGGACTACTTAAAACTCTAGTCCCAATGCAAAGAGTACTACCCTCCATAAGAGACTACTCCAAATCTTCGCCACTTCTCTGCCATCCTCCTGTGACGAAAGGCAAAGAATGACTGGGGGATGAGGGAAGTGGGGGAGGTATTTAAGCCTTTAGCTGGGGTGTCTTTGCCTCCTCCTGGTGGCCAGGTTCTTAATTCCCAAAAGTAATAAATGAAGCCGTGGTCTCTCCTCCCCTTTAGATGGAAAACGTGACCGCTCAAATGCAAACTAATTTTGCGCTTGTTAGATTATCACAACCGAAGACCTGGCGTAAAGGGCTAGGGTTAAAAAAACATAACAAGATAAATTCCTTTCCTTCCGGATAGGGAGAGTCCATGGCTTCATTTCTTACTGTTGGGAAATAAAACACCTGGCCACCAAGAGGAGGCAAAGACACCCCAGCAAAAGGCTTAAATATCCCTCCCACTTCCACATTACCCCAGACATTCTGCTGAGGGAACATGGACAAGTAGGAGAAACATTAGGGTATAAATGGTGCCAGAAGAATAAAATAAATAATAGGGGACCGTTCATAGACAAGAAAAATTGCCCGGGCCGTGGACTCTCCCTATCCGGAAGGAAAGGAATTTATTTGGTAAGCATAAATTAGGTTTTCCTTCCTAAGATAGGGAGAGTCCGCGGCTTCATTCCTTACTGTTGATAAAACTATACCCAAGCTCCAGAGGACACTGAATGAATAACGGCAGGGAACAAAAAGGAAGAGGCGGAACCTATCCTGAGGGTACCACAGCCTGCAAAACTTTCCTGCCGAAAGCTGCATTAGCCGAAGTAAAAACATCAAACTTGTAAAATTTTGAAAAACAGAATTTATGTTTACCTGATAAATTACTTTCTCCAACGGTGTGTCCGGTCCACGGCGTCATCCTTACTTGTGGGATATTCTCTTCCCCAACAGGAAATGGCAAAGAGCCCAGCAAAGCTGGTCACATGATCCCTCCTAGGCTCCGCCTTCCCCAGTCATTCGACCGACGTAAAGGAGGAATATTTGCATAGGAGAAACCATATGATACCGTGGTGACTGTAGTTAAAGAAAATAAATTATCAGACCTGATTAAAAAACCAGGGCGGGCCGTGGACCGGACACACCGTTGGAGAAAGTAATTTATCAGGTAAACATAAATTCTGTTTTCTCCAACATAGGTGTGTCCGGTCCACGGCGTCATCCTTACTTGTGGGAACCAATACCAAAGCTTTAGGACACGGATGAAGGGAGGGAGCAAATCAGGTCACCTAGATGGAAGGCACCACGGCTTGCAAAACCTTTCTCCCAAAAATAGCCTCAGAAGAAGCAAAAGTATCAAACTTGTAAAATTTAGTAAAAGTGTGCAGTGAAGACCAAGTCGCTGCCTTACATATCTGATCAACAGAAGCCTCGTTCTTGAAGGCCCATGTGGAAGCCACAGCCCTAGTGGAATGAGCTGTGATTCTTTCAGGAGGCTGCCGTCCGGCAGTCTCATAAGCCAATCTGATGATGCTTTTAATCCAAAAAGAGAGAGAGGTAGAAGTTGCTTTTTGACCTCTCCTTTTACCAGAATAAACAACAAACAAGGAAGATGTTTGTCTAAAATCCTTTGTAGCATCTAAATAGAATTTTAGAGCACGAACAACATCCAAATTGTGCAACAAACGTTCCTTCTTTGAAACTGGATTCGGACACAAAGAAGGCACGACTATCTCCTGGTTAATGTTTTTGTTAGAAACAACTTTCGGAAGAAAAACAGGTTTAGTACGTAAAACCACCTTATCTGCATGGAACACCAGATAAGGAGGAGAACACTGCAGAGCAGATAATTCTGAAACTCTTCTAGCAGAAGAAATTGCAACCAAAAACAAAACTTTCCAAGATAATAACTTAATATCAACGGAATGTAAGGGTTCAAACGGAACCCCCTGAAGAACTGAAAGAACTAAATTGAGACTCCAAGGAGGAGTCAAAGGTTTGTAAACAGGCTTGATTCTAACCAGAGCCTGAACAAAGGCTTGAACATCTGGCACAGCTGCCAGCTTTTTGTGAAGTAACACAGACAAGGCAGAAATCTGTCCCTTCAAGGAACTTGCAGATAATCCTTTCTCCAAACCTTCTTGAAGAAAGGATAGAATCTTAGGAATTTTTACCTTGTCCCAAGGGAATCCTTTAGATTCACACCAACAGATATATTTTTTCCATATTTTGTGGTAAATTTTTCTAGTTACAGGCTTTCTGGCCTGAACAAGAGTATCAATGACAGAATCTGAGAACCCTCGCTTTGATAAGATCAAGCGTTCAATCTCCAAGCAGTCAGTTGGAGTGAGACCAGATTCGGATGTTCAAACGGACCTTGAACAAGAAGGTCTCGTCTCAAAGGTAGCTTCCATGGTGGAGCCGATGACATATTCACCAGGTCTGCATACCAAGTCCTGCGTGGCCACGCAGGAGCTATCAAGATCACCGATGCCCTCTCCTGATTGATCCTGGCTACCAGCCTGGGGATGAGAGGAAACGGCGGGAATACATAAGCTAGTTTGAAGGTCCAAGGTGCTACTAGTGCATCTACCTTGAAGTTCTGACGAGAGGCCATCAGATCCATGTCTGGAATGCCCCACAATTGAGTAATTTGGGCAAAGATTTCCGGATGGAGTTCCCACTCCCCCGGATGAAATGTCTGACGACTCAGAAAATCCGCTTCCCAATTTTCCACTCCTGGGATGTGGATTGCAGACAAGTGGCAGGAGTGAGTCTCCGCCCATTGAATGATTTTGGTCACTTCTTCCATCGCCAGGGAACTCCTTGTTCCCCCCTGATGGTTGATGTACGCAACAGTCGTCATGTTGTCTGATTGAAACCGTATGAACTTGGCCCTTGCTAGCTGAGGCCAAGCCTTGAGAGCATTGAATATCGCTCTCAGTTCCAGAATATTTATCGGGAGAAGAGATTCTTCCCGAGACCAAAGACCCTGAGCTTTCAGGGGTCCCCAGACCGCGCCCCAGCCCACCAGACTGGCGTCGGTCGTGACAATGACCCACTCTGGTCTGCGGAAGCTCATCCCCTGTGACAGGTTGTCCAGGGACAGCCACCAACGGAGTGAATCTCTGGTCCTCTGATCTACTTGTATCGTCGGAGACAAGTCTGTATAGTCCCCATTCCACTGACTGAGCATGCACAGTTGTAATGGTCTTAGATGAATTCACGCAAAAGGAACTATGTCCATTGCCGCTACCATCAAACCTATTACTTCCATGCACTGCGCTATGGAAGGAAGAGGAACAGAATGAAGTATTTGACAAGAGTTTAGAAGTTTTGATTTTCTGGTCTCTGTCAGAAAAATCCTCATTTCTAAGGAGTCTATTATTGTTCCCAAGAAGGGAACCCTTGTTGACGGAGATAGAGAACTTTTTTCTACGTTCACTTTCCACCCGTGAGATCTGAGAAAGGCCAGGACAATGTCCGTGTGAGCCTTTGCTTGAGGAAGGGACGACGCTTGAATCAGAATGTCGTCCAAGTAAGGTACTACTGCAATGCCCCTTGGTCTTAGCACCGCTAGAAGGGACCCTAGTACCTTTGTGAAAATCCTTGGAGCAGTGGCTAATCCGAACGGAAGTGCCACAAACTGGTAATGCTTGTCCAGGAATGCGAACCTTAGGAACCGATGATGTTCCTTGTGGATAGGAATATGTAGATACGCATCCTTTAAATCCACCGTGGTCATGAATTGACCTTCCTGGATGGAAGGAAGAATTGTTCGAATGGTTTCCATTTTGAACGATGGAACCTTGAGAAACTTGTTTAGGATCTTGAGATCTAAGATTGGTCTGAATGTTCCCTCTTTTTTGGGAACTACGAACAGATTGGAGTAGAACCCCATCCCTTGTTCTCCTAAAGGAACAGGATGAATCACTCCCATTTTTAACAGGTCTTCTACACAATGTAAGAATGCCTGTCTTTTTATGTGGTCTGAAGACAATTGAGACCTGTGGAACCTCCCCCTTGGGGGAAGCCCCTTGAATTCCAGAAGATAACCTTGGGAGACTATTTCTAGTGCCCAAGGATCCAGAACATCTCTTGCCCAAGCCTGAGCGAAGAGAGAGAGTCTGCCCCCCACCAGATCCGGTCCCGGATCGGGGGCCAACATCTCATGCTGTCTTGGTAGCAGTGGCAGGTTTCTTGGCCTGCTTTCCTTTGTTCCAGCCTTGCATTGGTCTCCAGGCTGGCTTGGCTTGAGAAGTATTACCCTCTTGCTTAGAGGACGTAGCACTTGGGGCTGGTCCGTTTCTGCGAAAGGGACGAAAATTAGGTTTATTTTTGGCCTTGAAAGACCTATCCTGAGGAAGGGCGTGGCCCTTGCCCCCAGTGATATCAGAGATAATCTCTTTCAAGTCAGGGCCAAACAGCGTTTTCCCCTTGAAAGGAATGTTAAGCAATTTGTTCTTGGAAGACGCATCCGCTGACCAAGATTTTAACCAAAGCGCTCTGCGCGCCACAATAGCAAAACCAGAATTTTTCGCCGCTAACCTAGCCAATTGCAAAGTGGCGTCTAGGGTGAAAGAATTAGCCAATTTGAGAGCATGAATTCTGTCCATAATCTCCTCATAAGAAGAAGAATTATCATTGAGCGCCTTTTCTAGCTCATCGAACCAGAAACACGCTGCTGTAGTGACAGGAACAATGCATGAAATTGGTTGTAGAAGGTAACCTTGCTGAACAAACATCTTTTTAAGCAAACCTTCTAATTTTTTATCCATAGGATCTTTGAAAGCACAACTATCTTCTATGGGTATAGTGGTGCGTTTGTTTAGAGTAGAAACCGCCCCCTCGACCTTGGGGACTGTCTGCCATAAGTCCTTTCTGGGGTCGACCATAGGAAACAATTTTTTAAATATGGGGGGAGGGACGAAAGGTATACAGGGCCTTTCCCATTCTTTATTTACAATGTCCGCCACCCGCTTGGGTATAGGAAAAGCTTCGGGGGCCCCGGGACCTCTAGGAACTTGTCCATTTTACATAGTTTCTCTGGAATGACCAAATTCTCACAATCATCCAGAGTGGATAACACCTCCTTAAGCAGAGCGCGGAGATGTTCCAATTTAAATTTAAATGTAATCACATCAGGTTCAGCTTGTTGAGAAATTTTCCCTGAATCTGAAATTTCTCCCTCAGACAAAACCTCCCTGGCCCCCTCAGACTGGTGTAGGGGCCCTTCAGAACCAATATCATCAGTGTCCTCATGCTCTTCAGTATTTTCTAAAACAGAGCAGTCGCGCTTTCGCTGATAAGTGGGCATTTTGGCTAAAATGTTTTTGATAGGATTATCCATTACAGCCGTTAATTGTTGCATAGTAAGGAGTATTGGCGCGCTAGATGTACTAGGGGCCTCCTGTGTGGGCAAGACTGGTGTAGACGAAGGAGGGGATGATGCAGTACCATGCTTACTCCCCTCACTTGAGGAATCATCTTGGGCATCATTTTCTCTAAATTTTGTGTCACATAAATCACATCTATTTAAATGAGAAGGAACCTTGGCTTCCCCACATTCAGAACACAGTCTATCTGGTCGTTCAGACATGTTAAACAGGCAAAAACTTGATAAAGTACAAAAAACGTTTTAGAATAAACCGTTACTGTCACTTTAAATTTTAAACTGAACACACTTTATTACTGCAATTGCGAAAAAGTATGAAGGAATTGTTCAAAATTCACCAAAATTTCACCACAGTGTCTTAAAGCCTTAAAAGTATTGCACACCAAATTTGGAAGCTTTAACCCTTAAAATAACGGAACCGGAGCCGTTTTTATATTTAACCCCTTTACAGTCCCTGGTATCTGCTTTGCTGAGACCCAACCAAGCCCAAAGGGGAATACGATACCAAATGACGCCTTCAGAAAGTCTTTTCTATGTATCAGAGCTCCTCACACATGCATCTGCATGTCATGCTTCTCAAAAACAAGTGCGCAATAGAGGCGCGAAAATGAGACTCTGCCTGTGATTAGGGAAAGCCCCTAGAGAATAAGGTGTCCAAAACAGTGCCTGCCGGTTATTTTACATAATTCCCAAGATTAAAATAATTCCTCAAGGCTAAGGAGTATAAAATATGTTTATATATAAATCGATTTAGCCCAGAAAATGTCTACAGTCTTAAAAAGCCCTTGTGAAGCCCTTTTTTTCTTTCTGTAATAAAAATGGCTTACCGGATCCCATAGGGAAAATGACAGCTTCCAGCATTACATCGTCTTGTTAGAATGTGTCATACCTCAAGCAGCAAAAGTCTGCTCACTGTTCCCCCAACTGAAGTTAATTCCTCTCAACAGTCCTGTGTGGAAACAGCCATCGATTTTAGTAACGGTTGCTAAAATCATTTTCCTCTTACAAACAGAAATCTTCATCTCTTTTCTGTTTCAGAGTAAATAGTACATACCAGCACTATTTTAAAATAACAAACTCTTGATTGAATAATAAAAACTACAGTTAAACACTAAAAAACTCTAAGCCATCTCCGTGGAGATGTTGCCTGTACAACGGCAAAGAGAATGACTGGGGAAGGCGGAGCCTAGGAGGGATCATGTGACCAGCTTTGCTGGGCTCTTTGCCATTTCCTGTTGGGGAAGAGAATATCCCACAAGTAAGGATGACGCCGTGGACCGGACACACCTATGTTGGAGAAAAGTATGTAAGGGGGACCAGGTAGCCGCCTTACAAATCTGATCCATAGAGGCCTCGTTCTTCAAGGCCCAACAGGAAGCCACTGCTCTAGTGGAATGAGCCGTTATCCTCTCAGGAGGAAGATGTCCCACTATCTCGTAGGCTAAGCGGATGACACTCCTTAACCAAAAAGAAAGGTTAGTCAACGTAGCCTTCTGCCCCTTACACTTCCTTGAATAGACAACAAACAAAGAGGAAGATTGTATAAACTCCTTAGTAGCCTGAAGATAGAACTTCAAGGTGCGATCAACATTCAAATTGTGAAGTAAGTGCTCCTTCAATGAAGAAGGATTAGGACACAAGGAAGGAACCACAATCTCCTGATTGATGTTGCGATCTGACACAACCATAGGAAGAAAATGTAATTTAGTACGTAAAACTGCATTATCTGCATGAAAAATCAGATAAGGGGGCTGACATTGCAAAGCAGAGATCTCAGAAACTCTGTGCGCAGAGGCAAGAGCCAATAAAAAGAGAACCTTCCAAGATAACAATTTAATGTCAACGGAATGCAGAGGCTCAAGCAGAACCTGTTGCAAAACCCGAAGAACAAGATTTAGGCTCCAAGGAGGAGCCCTAGATCTAAACACAGGTCTAATCAGAGCCTTAACATAGGACTGCATGTCTGGAAGCACAGTCAGTCTCTTGTGCAATAAAACCTACAGGGCCGAAATCTGTCCCCTCAGGAAACTAGCAGAAAGGCCCTTCTCCAGCCCATCCTGAAGAAAAGATAAGATCCTGACAACCTTAATTCTGTGCCAGGAAAAACCACGCTCTTCACACCAGAATAAGTAGGTCCTCTACATCTTGTGGTAGATACGCAGAGTAACTGGTTTACAAGCTTGAATAAGAGTATCAATGACACTCTCAGAGAAACCTATCTTGGCTAAGACTAAGCGTTCAATCTCCACGCAGTCAGCCTCAGAGAATCTAGATTTTGATGAATAAATGGACCTTGTATCAGCAGGTTTTTGCGACAAAGTAACTTCCAAGGAGTAATTGAGGACATTCCCACTAGATCCACGAACCACATCCTTCGCGGCCACGATGGAGCAATCAGGATTACTGATACCCACTCCTGCTTGATGCGAGCCACCACTCAAGGAAGAAGTGGTATTGGAGGAGAAAGATATGAGTTTGAACCTCCAGGGCACTGCTAGTGCATCTATTAGATCTCCAGAGTAGAGTGCGTTAAACCTCTTAAACTTCCTTTTAGACTTTTAGTATTATCCTTTGGCAATCAGGCATAAATATTTACATATATACAGTGAGCTTGTAACTTTAAGTTCAATTTTGATCTTCTTTGTGATAAAGATCTTCTGTTTAAGTTTTTAGTGGATGTAGCAGTACCTCTTAGTTTAGTACAACCTGCACTTGCTATTGACTTAGTGTGGTGGAGAAGGAGCCTGCCTCTGTCGGGAATGAGCTGTAGTGCAGCGCAATGCGATTGAGAGAAAAGGAGCTTGAAACTACCTTTGTAATGAAGCGTTTGTTGCTTCAATCAGGACCGCTGACAGTGGAGGTTTCAGACGGTGCAGGAAGAGCTGTACTGCGGTTAGTCAGAGGGTAGATGGTTGCGTGTTGAAACGCTGATACCCGGTATTGGGGGGATAAGTCTCCGGTACTCACGTAGCTTCTGGTTGTAGTATGCGCCGTACACGGCAGTGAGTGAATTCAGAGAGGAAGTTATTAACACTGTTTCAGTGAACTAAGAGCAGGAAGGTAAGTATGTTACAGAGGTAACAAAAAAGTATCAATTCCAGTTCTCCACGGTACAATCCCCAAATTGATTCTTCTGTGTATCAGCCAGTTGATTGTTGGTTGCAGGAACAGGTTAGGATTTGAGGAAAATACTTTGCAAAACAAAATTGATAGAATGCTTTCAAGGAATCATTAGATTATAGCTCAGGAAAATTGTAGCCTTACTACTAGATTACTAAGCAATGTGCAACAGGAAATGGTGTAATTTATAGAGGAAATGACCAATGAGAATCTACAACCCAGCCTTAAAGAGACAGTAACCCTGACAAAAATAGTTTCCCTTGTCCACGACCCTGGCCGCTGGCCACCGGACAAGGGTCAGAAAATTGTTGAAGCTTTTACAATATCTCTATTGTGTTATTTAAATCAGGTAATGATAAGACAGTGTAAATCTGCAAGATTATTATTTACCCCATGACAATATAATATGCACAATGATATAAGCCTATCTATGCTTAAAAACTATACGGCCAGATTACAAGTTTTGCGTTATGAGGGGTGCGGTACTAACTTGCACATTATTCTCACCGCTCACTTACCTACATCGCTGGTATTACAGGTTTTTATAAACACAGCGTTATTAGGCAAGAAGTGAGCATAGAGCAAAATTGAGCTCCATACCGCTCTCCAATACCAGCGCTGCTTAAGTCAGCAGTGAGCTGGTTGTACGTGCTCGTGCACGATTTCTCCATAGACATCAATGGGGAGAGCCGGCTGAGAAAAAGTCTAACACCTGCCAAAAAGCATTGTAAAGCTCAGTAACGCAGCCCCATTGATTCCTATGGGGAAACACATTTTATGTTTATGTATATAACACCCTAACATGAACCCCAAGTCTAAACACCCCCTAATCTTACACTTATTAACCCCTAATCTGCCGCCCCCGACATCGCCAACACCTGCATTATACTTATTAACCCCTAATCTGCCGCTCCGGACATCGCCGCCACCTACATTATACTAATGAACCCCTAATCTGCTGCCCCCAACATCGCTGACACCTACATTATATTTATAAACCCCTAATCTGCTGCCCCCAACGTCGCCGCCACTATAATAATCATATTAACCCCTTAACCGCGTACTCCCGCATCGCAAACACTAGTTAAATATTATTAACCCCTAATCTGCCGCCCATAACATCGCCACCACCTACCTACATTTATTAACCCCTAATCTGCCGCCCCCAACGTCGCCGCCACTATATTATATTAACCCCTAAACCTAAGTCTAACCCTAACACCCCCTAACTTTAATATAATTAAAATGAATCTAAATAAAACCTACATTTATTACCTAAATAATTCCTATTTAAAACGAAATACTTACCTGTAAAATAAACTCTAAGCTAGCTACAATATAACTAATAGTTGTATCTAGCTTAGGTTTTATTTTTATTATACAGGCAAGTTTGTATTTATTTTAACTAGGTAGAATAGTTACTAAATAGTTCTTAACTATATACTAACTACCTACCTAAAATAAATACAAATTGACCTGTAAAATAAAACCTAACCTAAGTTACACTAACACCTAACCTAACCCTACAATTAAATAAATTACCCAAATTAAATACAATAAACTAAATTCAAAACAATTAGCTAAATTACAAAAAAAAAACCACTAAATTACAGAAAATAAAAAACAAAATTATAAGATCTTTAAACTAATTACACCTAATCTAATAGCCCTATCAAAATAAAAAAAGCCCACCCAAAATAAAAAAAAACCCTAGCCTAAACTAAACTACCAATAGCCCTTAAAAGGGCCTTTTGCGGGGGATTGCTCCAAAGAAAACAGTTTTTTTTTTACGTGCAAAAAAAAAAAAAAATACAAACAACCCCCCCAACAGTAAAACCCACCACCCACACAACCAACCCCCCAAATAAAACCCTAACTAAAAAAACCTAAGCTCCCCATTTCCCTGAAAAGGGCAATTGGATGGGCATTTAGCTCTATTGCGGCCCAAAGCCCTAACCTAAAAATAAAACCCACCCAATACACCCTTAAAAAATCCTAACACTAACCCCCGAAGATCCACTTACCGCGAGAAGTCTTCATCCAAGCAGCAAGATGACCTCAAGGAAGCAGGCAGAAGTGGTCCTCCAGACGGGCAGAAGACGGTATCTTCTATCTTCATTCTTCCGACGCGGAGCGGCTCCAACTTCAAGACATCCGGCGTGGAGCATCCTCTTCAATCGACATCTTCTTGCTGAATGAAGGTTCCTTTAAATGACATCATCCAAGATGGCGTCCCTTTGATTCCGATTGTGTGATTGGAACAGCCAATAGAATGCAAGCTCAATCCTATTGGCTGATTGGATCAGCCAATAGGATTGAAGTTCAATCCTATTGGCTGATTGCATCAGCCAATAGGATTTTTTCCACCTTAATTCCTATTGGCTGATAGAATTCTATCAGCCAATCGAAATCTAATCTTGGATGACGTCACTTAAAGGTACCTTCATTCGTCAGGTAGTCGTCGTTGGAAGAGGATGCTCTGTGCCGAATGTCTTGAAGATGGACCCGCTCCGCTCCGGATGGATGAAGATAGAAGATGCCGTCTGGATGAAGACTTCTGCCCGTCTGGAGGACCACTTCTCCCGGCTTGAATGAAAACTTCTCCCAGCTTCGTTGAGGACTTCTTGCCGCTTCGATGAGGACTTTTCCCAGCTTCGTTGAGGATGGATGTTGTATCTTCAAAACTGTAAGTGAATCTTCAGGGGATTAGTGTTAGGTTTATTTTAAGGGTTTATTGGGTGGGTTTTATTTTTAAGTTAGGACTTTGGGCAACAATAGAGCTAAATGCCCTTTTAAGGGCAATGTCCATCCAAATGCCCTTTTCAGGGCAATGGGAGCTTAGTTCTTTTTTAGTTAGGGTTTTATTTGGGGGGGTTGGTTGTGTGGGTGGTGGGTTTTACTGTTGGGGGGGTTGTTTGTAATTTTGTTTACAGGTAAAAGAGCTGATTTATTTGGGGCATTGCCCCGCAAAAGGCCCTTTTAAGGGATATTGGTAGTTTAGTTTAGGCTAGGGGGTTTTTATTATTTTGGATGGGCTTTTATTATTTTGATAGGGTTATTAGATTAGGTGTAATTAGTTTAAAGATCTTATAATTTGTTTTTTATTTTCTGTAATTTAGTGGGAGGGTTTTTTGTAATTTAGCTAATTTTATTGAATTTAGTTAATTGTATTTAATTTAGGGAATTTATTTAATTGTAGGGTTAAGTTAGGTGTTAGTGTAACTTAGGTTAGGTTTTATTTTACAGGTAAATTTGTATTTATTTTAGCTAGGTAGTTAGTAAATAGTTAGTTAATAACTATTTAGTAACTATTCTACCTAATTAAAATAAATACAAACTTGCATGTAAAATAAAAATAAACCCTAAAATAGATACAATGTAACTATTAGTTATATTGTAGCTAGCTTAGGGTTTATTTTATAGGTAAGTATTTTGTTTTAAATAGGAATAATTTAGGTAATAATTGTAGGTTTTATTTATATTTATTTTAATTATATTTAAGTTAGGGGGTGTTAGGGTTTAGGGATTAAGAAATATAATATAGTGGCAGCGACATTGGGGGCAGCAGATTAAGGGTTAATAAATGTAGGTAGGTGGCGGCGATGTTAGGGACGGCAGATTAGGGGTTAATAATAGTTAAGTAATGTTTGCGAGGCGGGAGTGCGGCGGTTTAGGGGTTAATATGTTTATTATAGTAGCGGCTATGTCGGGAGCGGCAGATTAGGGGTTAATATTTTTATTATAGTGTTTGCGATGTGGTAGGGCCTCGGTTTAGGGGTTAATAGGTAGTTTATGGGTGTTAGTGTACTTTTTAGCACTTTAGTTATGAGTTTTATGCTACAGCTTTGTAGTGTAAAACTCATAACTACTGACTTTAAAATACGGTACAAATCTTGACGGGATAGGCTGTACCGCTCACTTTTTGGCCTCCCAGGACAAGCATGTAATACCGGCGCTATGGAAGTCCCACTGAAAAAAAAGAATATATGCAATTTGCATAAGTTGCTTTGCGGTAAGGCAAAAAAGGGTGCAGTGCCCCTAAATCTGCAAGACTCGTAATACCAGCGGTAGTAAAAAACATAATTTATGCTTACCTGATAAATTCCTTTCTTCTGTAGTGTGATCAGTCCACGGGTCATCATTACTTCTGGGATATTACTCCTCCCCAACAGGGAGTGCAAGAGGATTCACCCAGCAGAGCTGCATATAGCTCCTCCCCTCTACGTCACTCCCAGTCATTCGACCAAGGACCAACGAGAAAGGAAAAGCCAAGGGTGAAGTGGTGACTGGAGTATAAATTAAAAAATATTTACCTGCCTTAAAAACAGGGCGGGCCGTGGACTGATCACACTACAGAAGAAAGGAATTTATCAGGTAAGCATAAATTATGTTTTCTTCTGTTAAGTGTGATCAGTCCACGGGTCATCATTACTTCTGGGATACCAATACCAAAGCAAAAGTACACGGATGACGGGAGGGATAGGCAGGCTCTTTATACAGAAGGAACCACTGCCTGAAGAACCTTTCTCCCAAAAATAGCCTCCGATGAAGCAAAAGTGTCAAATTTGTAAAATTTGGAAAAAGTATGAAGCGAAGACCAAGTTGCAGCCTTGCAAATCTGCTCAACAGAGGCCTCATTCTTGAAGGCCCAAGTGGAAGCCACAGCTCTAGTAGAATGAGCTGTAATTCTTTCAGGAGGCTGCTGTCCAGCAGTCTCATAAGCTAAACGAATTATGCTACGAAGCCAAAAAGAAAGAGAGGTAGCAGAAGCTTTTTGACCTCTCCTCTGCCCAGAGTAAATGACAAACAGAGAAGACGTTTGTCGAAATTCCTTAGTTGCCTGTAAGTAAAATTTTAGAGCACGGACTACATCCAGGTTGTGCAGTAGACGTTCCTTCTTCGAAGAAGGATTTGGGCACAAAGAAGGAACAACAATCTCTTGATTGATATTCCTGTTAGTAACTACCTTAGGTAAGAACCCAGGTTTAGTACGCAGAACTACCTTATCCGAATGAAAAATCAAATAAAGAGAATCACAATGTAAGGCTGATAATTCAGAGACTCTTCGAGCCGAGGAAATAGCCATTAAAAATAGAACTTTCCAAGATAACAACTTTATATCAATGGAATGAAGGGGTTCAAACGGAACGCCCTGTAAAACATTAAGAACCAGGTTTAAACTCCATGGTGGAGCAACAGTTTTAAACACAGGCTTAATCCTGGCCAAAGCCTGACAAAAAGCCTGGACGTCAGGAACTTCTGACAGACGTTTGTGTAACAGAATGGACAGAGCTGAGATCTGTCCCTTTAATGAACTAGCAGATAAACCCTTTTCTAAACCTTCTTGTAGAAAAGACAATATCCTAGGAATCCTAACCTTACTCCAAGAGTAACCTTTGGATTCACACCAATATAGGTATTTACACCATATCTTATGGTAAATCTTTCTGGTAACAGGTTTCCTAGCCTGTATTAAGGTATCAATAACTGACTCAGAAAACCCACGTCTTGATAAAATCAAGCGTTCAATTTCCAAGCAGTCAGCTTCAGAGAAGTTAGATTTTGATGTTTGAAGGGACCCTGTATCAGAAGGTCCTGTTTCAGAGGTAGAGACCAAGGTGGACAGGATGACATGTCCACCAGGTCTGCATACCAAGTCCTGCGTGGCCACGCAGGTGCTATTAGAATCACTGATGCTCTCTCTTGTTTGATTCTGGCAATCAATCAAGGAAGCATCGGGAAGGGTGGAAACACGTAAGCCATCCTGAAGTCCCAAGGTGCTGTCAGGGCATCTATCAGGACTGCTCCTGGATCCCTGGATCTGGACCCGTAACGAGGAAGCTTGGCGTTCTGTCGAGACGCCATGAGATCTATCTCTGGTTTGCCCCAACGTCGAAGTATTTGGGCAAAGACCTCCGGATGGAGTTCCCACTCCCCCGGATGAAAAGTCTGACGACTTAAGAAATCCGCCTCCCAGTTCTCCACTCCCGGGATGTGGATTGCTGACAGGTGGCAAGAGTGAGACTCTGCCCAGCGAATTATCTTTGATACTTCCATCATAGCTAGGGAGCTTCTTGTCCCTCCCTGATGGTTGATGTAAGCTACAGTCGTGATGTTGTCCGACTGAAACCTGATGAACCCCCGAGTTGTCAACTGGGGCCAAGCCAGGAGGGCATTGAGAACTGCTCTCAATTCCAGAATGTTTATTGGCAGGAGACTCTCCTCCTGACTCCATTGTCCCTGAGCCTTCAGAGAATTCCAGACGGGACCCCAACCTAGAAGGCTGGCGTCTGTTGTTACAATTGTCCAGTCTGGTCTGCTGAATGGCATCCCCCTGGACAGATGTGGCCGAGAAAGCCACCATAGAAGAGAATTTCTGGTCTCTTGATCCAGATTCAGAGAAGGGGATAAGTCTGAGTAATCCCCATTCCACTGACTTAGCATGCACAGTTGCAGTGGTCTGAGGTGTAAGCGTGCAAAGGGTACTATGTCCATTGCCGCTACCATTAAGCCGATTACCTCCATGCATTGAGCCACTGACGGGTGTTGAATGGAATGAAGGGTGCGGCAAGCACTTTGAAGTCTTGTTAGCCTGTCCTCTGTCAGGTAAATCTTCATTTCTACAGAATCTATAAGAGTCCCCAGGAAGGGAACTCTTGTGAGTGGAACGAGTGAACTTTTCTTTTCGTTCACCTTCCATCCATGTGACCTTAGAAATGCCAGTACTAACTCTGTATGAGACTTGGCAGTTTGAAAGCTTGAAGCTTGTATCAGAATGTCGTCTAGGTATGGAGCTACCGAGATTCCCCGCGGTCTTAGTACCGCCAGAAGAGCACCCAGAACCTTTGTGAAGATTCTTGGAGCTGTAGCCAATCCGAATGGAAGAGCCACAAACTGGTAATGCCTGTCTAGGAAGGCAAACCTTAGGTACCGGTAATGATCTTTGTGAATCGGTATGTGAAGGTAAGCATCTTTTAAATCTACAGTGGTCATGTACTGACCCTCTTGGATCATAGGTAAAATTGTCCGAATAGTCTCCATCTTGAACGATGGAACTCTTAGGAATTTGTTTAGGATCTTTAAGTCCAGGATTGGTCTGAAAGTTCCCTCTTTTTTGGGAACCACAAACAGATTTGAGTAAAACCCCTGTCCCTGTTCCGATCGTGGAACTGGATGGATTACTCCCATTAACAAGAGCTCTTGTACGCAGCGTAGAAACGCCACTTTCTTTGTCTGGATTGTTGACAACCTTGACAGATGAAATCTCTCTCTTGGAGGAGAGTATTTGAAGTCCAGAAGGTATCCCTGAGATATTATCTCTAGCGCCCAGGGATCCTGGACATCTCTTGCCCAAGCCTGGGCGAAGAGAGAAAGTCTGCCCCCCACTAGATCCGATCCCGGATCGGGGGCCCTCAATTCATGCTGTTTTAGGGGCAGCAGCAGGTTTCCTGGTCTGCTTGCCCTTGTTCCAGGACTGGTTAGGTTTCCAGCCTTGTCTGTAGCGAGCAACAGCTCCTTCCTGTTTTGGTGCAGAGGAAGTTGATGCTGCTCCTGCTTTGAAATTACGAAAGGAACGAAAATTAGACTGTCTAGCCTTAGCTTTGGCTTTGTCCTGAGGCAGGGCATGGCCTTTACCTCCTGTAATGTCAGCGATAATCTCTTTCAACCCGGGCCCGAATAAGGTCTGCCCTTTGAAAGGTATATTAAGCAATTTAGACTTAGAAGTAACATCAGCTGACCAGGATTTTAGCCACAGCGCCCTGCGTGCCTGAATGGCGAATCCTGAATTCTTCGCCGTAAGTTTAGTAAGATGTACTACGGCCTCCGAAATGAATGAATTAGCTAGTTTAAGGACTCTAAGCCTGTCCGTAATGTCGTCCAGGGTAGCTGAACTAATGTTCTCTTCCAGAGACTCAATCCAGAATGCCGCTGCAGCCGTGATCGGCGCAATGCATGCAAGGGGTTGCAATATAAAACCTTGTTGAACAAACATTTTCTTAAGGTAACCCTCTAATTTTTTATCCATTGGATCTGAAAAAGCACAGCTATCCTCCACCGGGATAGTGGTACGCTTAGCTAAAGTAGAAACTGCTCCCTCCACCTTAGGGACCGTTTGCCATAAGTCCCGTGTGGTGGCGTCTATTGGAAACATTTTTCTAAATATCGGAGGGGGTGAGAACGGCACACCGGGTCTATCCCACTCCTTAGTAACAATTTCAGTAAGTCTCTTAGGTATAGGAAAAACCTCAGTACTCGCCGGTACCGCAAAATATTTATCCAACCTACACATTTTCTCTGGTATTGCAACTGTGTTACAATCATTCAGAGCCGCTAACACCTCCCCTAGTAATACACGGAGGTTTTCCAGTTTAAATTTAAAATTTGAAATATCTGAATCCAGTCTGTTTGGATCAGAACCGTCACCCACAGAATGAAGTTCTCCGTCCTCATGTTCTGCCACCTGTGACGCAGTGTCTGACATGGCCCTAATATTATCAGCGCACTCTGTTCTCACCCCAGAGTGATCACGCTTACCTCTTAGTTCTGGTAATTTAGCCAAAACTTCAGTCATAACAGTAGCCATATCCTGTAATGTGATTTGTAATGGCCGCCCAGATGTACTCGGCGCTACAATATCACGCACCTCCCGAGCGGGAGATGCAGGTACTGACACGTGAGGCGAGTTAGTCGGCATAACTCTCCCCTCGTTGTTTGGTGAAATTTGTTCAATTTGTACAGATTGACTTTTATTTAAAGTAGCATCAATACAGTTAGTACATAAATTTCTATTGGGCTCCACTTGGGCATTGCAACAAATGACACAGGTATCTTCCTCTGAATCAGACATGTTTAACACACTAGCAAATAAACTTGCAACTTGGAATACAATTCAATTAGAATAATATTAAAAACGTACTGTGCCTTTAAGAAGCACAGAAGATCTATGACAGTTGAAAATTAATAAATTGAAACAGTTATAGCCTCAATCCTTATAAACAACACAACTTTAGCAAAGGTTTAATCCCATTAGCAAAGATAACAAATTCTGAAAGCAGGAAACAAATTACAGAATAAACGTTTTTTGTCTCAGTCAACTATAATTCTCACAGCTCTGCTGAGAGAAATTACCTCCCTCAAAATAAGTTTTGAAGACCCCTGAGCTCTGTAGAGATGAACCGGATCATGCAGGAAATACAATGAGCTGCTGACTGAAATATCTGATGCGTAGCAAAAGCGCCAAAAAACGGCCCCTCCCCCTCACACACAGCAGTGAGAGAGAACAGAAACTGTCAGAAAAAAGATTAAGCAACTGCCAAGTGGAAAAATAGTGCCCAAAACATTTATTCACTCAGTACCTCAGCAAATGAAAACGATTTTACATTCCAGCAAAAACGTTAAACATAATTTCTAGTTATTAAACAGCTTTATGTACTTCTTACAGTGTAATTCTAGTGAAGTACCATTCCCCAGAATACTGAAGTGTAAAGTATACATACATGACATTATATCGGTATGGCAGGATTTTCTCATCAATTCCATTGTCAGAAAATAAAAGCTGCTACATACCTCTATGCAGATTCATCTGCCCGCTGTCCCCTGATCTGAAGTTTACCTCTCCTCAGATGGCCGAGAAACAGCAATATGATCTTAACTACTCCGGCTAAAATCATAGCAAAAACTCTGGTAGATTCTTCTTCAAACTCTGCCAGAGAGGTAATAACACACTCCGGTGCTATTTTAAAATAACAAACTTTTGATTGAAGATATAAAACTAAGTATAATCACCATAGTCCTCTCACACATCCTATCTAGTCGTTGGGTGCAAGAGAATGACTGGGAGTGACGTAGAGGGGAGGAGCTATATGCAGCTCTGCTGGGTGAATCCTCTTGCACTTCCTGTTGGGGAGGAGTAATATCCCAGAAGTAATGATGACCCGTGGACTGATCACACTTAACAGAAGAAAAGCAGCGTTAGAAGGCTTAAACTTAACACTGCTTTTTTACTCATAACGCAAGACTCGTAATCTAGCCGATAGTTTATTAACAATATAAAAGTTAACGTCTCAACAAAGCTATAACAGGGTTAATGGATCATGTCCAGGTGCTAATTAACGTAAAGTAACAATTTTTTAAAACAAAATGGGCAGAAAAAGCCACCACTGAAACAGACTGCATATTTTCTGCATATGATCGATCATCCGTGGGGTATTGTAATAAGGTAAGGTGCAGCTTTGCTAGTTCCAAAGAAGTGGCATGTGATATAGCTCAGAGTAGAAAAGTGTCTCATAATTGTATCTGCGAATAGATCTCCTGAGGCGCTTGGGACCAGGAGCACCTCTTGTAAGTTTAGTAAGTGCATGTAATGTGGTATCACTATATTCCTTAGTCGGAGTCAAGCTGTTAAATATATAGCGTGCTTCCTCAGTGTCCACGACACCCCTGGAGCACCCCCCTAAGCCCCTGAGGCGGCGCAGCCAACTGCAAGGCCCCCTCCCGATGTAGGGATTTATGTGAGGTTCCAGTATTTTCAGGAAGATGCCGTTTTGCGTAGAATGGGTGTCCTGCGTTCAGGGTATACTTGGAAACTTGTTTTGAACCATCTAGAGACCTCTCATTATACTGTGGTTGCTTCATTAGAACGGCGGACATTTTCGCCTGAGCAAATCTCTTCTGATGCGTAACCATTGCTTAGCCATTCACAGAGAAGCTGGTGTTTGTCGATGGATCTTTTTTAATAACTGCAGGAGCAATAGCATTTTTCTTATGGTTTATATGGTAGTGACTAAGGAAGAAATCTATAGGAGCCCTTTCAATTAGCTGCTGCATGGTTTTCTCAAAGCTTTCAAATCGTCTGTCAAGGCGATCTTGCAAGTCCTTTTCCCATGATGCCGCCATTATAACTTGTAGCTTTATAGTGCCTGATATTGCCTCCTCTCCTTGTTTTAGGCTTAATGTCTTTTAGATAAGTACACAAGTTTTACGGATGTTAGTGCTGGGTTATTATTAGAACCAGCTGAGACAAAATACCTCGGCAGCGCTGAGGGGGGGAACGCTACCCATTGTGAGCTGCCGCTCTAGGCCTCTTTCGTCTGTTCCCAGGCTCCGGTGTCAGAAATACAGCAAAAACACAATATGTAAGACAACACAGAGTAGTGATGTAAAGTAGTATGAAAGAAGTATTTTGCTGTGGGAAAATCGGCGGATTAGCAGATAATCGACCTGAGCTCTAAGAAAGTGTGACCATTATTTTTATAGGGCTATTAGATTAGGTGTAATTTTTATTATTTTGGATAATTTTGTTTATTATTTTTTGTAATCTTAGAGTTTTTTTATTTTTCATAATTTTAGTGTTTACAAATGAAAAGAAAAACTAACATTACAAAAAATAATAGAGTTAGGATTAGTTAATATTGTCATGTTAGGTTATTTTATTCATAGTGTTAGGATTCATTAATATTTCACAGGTAAGTTTTTATTTATTTAAAGATAGTTATGATGTAATTTTAATTTAAAGTTAGGGGGTGTTAGGTTTAGGGGTTAATAGTTTAATTTAGTGTGTTGCAATGTGTTCCACTCCACTTGTAATCTAGCCCTCTGTGTATTTCCTAGAAAAGCAACAAATGCACATACTGTAGTCATTTTCCCTCTTACTTGTCTGTTATTAATTTTACATATTTCAGCTAAAAGGGAATATTAGACACAACACGTGTGCACACTCATCTGTAACCTGCGTGCCTCAGACACAACACGTGTGCACACTCATCTGTAACCTGCGTGCCTCAGACACAACATGTGTGCACACGCATGCATACCTCAGACACAAAATGCTTGCACATTGACCTGTAACCTGCGTGCCTCAGACACAACATGTGTGCACACGCATGCATACCTCAGACACAAAATGCTTGCACATTCACTTGTAACCTGTGTGCCTCAGACACATGTGTGCACACACATGCATACCTCAGACACAACATGCATGCACACTCATCTGTAACCTGCGTGCCTCAGACACAACATGTGTGCAGATTCACCTGTAACCTGCGTGCCTCATACATGTGTATACATTCATCTGTAACCTGTGTACCTCAGACACAACATGCGTGCACACTCAACTGTAACTTGTGTGTCTCAGACACATGTGTGCACACGCATGCATACCTCAGGCACAACATGCGTGCACACGCATGCATACCTCAGACACAACATGCATGCACACTCATCTGTAACCTGCGTGCCTCAGACACAACATGTGTGCAGATTCACCTGTAACCTGCGTGCCTCATACATGTGTATACATTCATCTGTAACCTGTGTACCTCAGACACAACATGCGTGCACACTCAACTGTAACTTGTGTGTCTCAGACACATGTGTGCACACGCATGGATACCTCAGACACAACATGCGTGCACACGCATGCATGCCTCAGGCACAACATGCGTGCACAATCACCTATAACCTGCATGCCTCAGGCACAACATGTGTGCACAATCACCTGTAACCTGTGTACCTCAGACAAAACATGCGTGCACATTCACCTATAACCTGCATGCCTCAGACACAACATGCATGCACATTCACCTATAACCTGCATGCCTCAGACACAACATTTGTGCACATTCACCTGTAACCTGCATACTTCAGACAGAACATGTGTGCACTCACCTGTAACCTGCGTACCCAAGACACGTGTGCACACTCACCTGTAACTTGTGTACCTCAGACACAACATTTGTGCACTCACCTGTAACCTGCGTACCCAAGACACGTATGCACACTCACCTGTAACTTGTGTACCTCAGACACAACATTTGTGCACTCACCTGTAACTTGCATGCCTCAGACACAACATTTGTGCACACGCACCTGTAACTTGTGTACCTCAGACACAACATTTGTGCACATTCACCTGTAACCTGCATACTTCAGACACAACATGTGTGCACTCACCTGTAACCTGCGTACCCAAGACACGTGTGCACACTCACCTGTAACTTGTGTACCTCAGACACAACATTTGTGCACACTCACCTGTAACCTGCATGCCTCAGACACAACATTTGTGCACATTCACCTGTAACTTGTGTACCTCAGACACAACATTTGTGCACATTCACCTGTAACCTGCATACTTCAGACACAACATGTGTGCACTCACCTGTAACCTGCGTACCCAAGACACGTGTGCACACTCACCTGTAACTTGTGTACCTCAGACACAACATTTGTGCACACTCACCTGTAACCTGCATGCCTCAGACACAACATTTGTGCACATTCACCTGTAACCTGCATACTTCAGACACAACATGTGTGCACATTCACCTGTAACCTGCGTACCCAAGACACGTGTGCACACTCACCTGTAACTTGTGTACCTCAGACACAACATTTGTGCACACTCACCTGTAACTTGCATGCCTCAGACACAACATGTGTGCACACTCATCTGTAACCTTCTTGTTAAAGGGACATAAAACCTAAACGTTTTCTTTCATGATTCAGACAGGGCACACACATTTAAACAACTTTCCAATGTAATTCTTTTATCTAATTTGCTTTGTTCTCTTGGTATGCTTTCTTTAAAACCATATCTAGATAGGCTCAGAAGCTGGGAGTTAGCTTCTGATTGGTGGCTGCACATATATGCCTCTTGTGATTGGCTTACCAATGTGTTCAGCTAGTTCCCAGTAGTGCATTGCTGCTCCTCCAAGAAAGGATTACAACAGAATGAAGCAAAATTGATCATAGAAGTAAATTGGAAAGTTGTTAACATATATATGCTCTGTCTGAATCATGAAAGAAAATGTTTGGGTTTAATATCCCTTTAACAATTAGGCTTAAAGGGATAGGAAAGTCAAAATTAAACTTGAAAGAACCCTATAGACACTTATAAAATCACTTCTATTTTCAAAATGTGCTTTGTACTCTTGGTATCCATTATTAAAAATGAATACGCACATATCCTTCACTAGTGGGAGCTAGCTGGTGACTGCACACATTTGTCTCTTGTGATTGACAAACTAGATGTGTTCAGCAAGCTGCCAGTAGTGCAGTGCTGTTCCTTCAGCAAAGGATAACAAGAGAATGAAGCATAGTTGATAATAAAAGTACATTTGAAAGTTGTTTAAAAGTGTATGTTCTGTCTGAATCATGAATTACATTTTAAAGGGTTTCCTATCCTTTTAAGGATATTTTTGTTTTGCACAAAATAATACAGATTGTAGTAGATTTTGTCTAATTATTCACTTTTATATTTGCCACATATTTAATTGATTGGTAAATGTGAGTTATTAAACAGTGTGTATTATGCTAATAGTGCTCTCTGATGCAGGACCTTATGTGTAACAGTCTATACCAGTGCCCTGTCAGGTTTTACATGAGCTATATAATAAACGTTACCAGAGTAAACCTAAAGGGAAAGCTTTATGCCTATTTTTCTCTTCTATCTTCCTTGCACACACGTAAGAGTTGTAGTTTGGGATATCCACAATACAGGGCTAAGCAGACTATACTAATAGAGGTGTCAGAGTGCAGTAAACCCAGGAGGCTGAATAGCTAATAACACTATTAAAAGATTGGTTTAAACAACTGTCCTTGAAAGAGGAGGAAGTGCTTACATTTTTTTCACATTGCAAGCGCCTGGTGCTGATCTCAGCGCTAACAGAAGCAGTGATTAGTAGGTACAATCTGCGCACTGTGCACGGAGATTATCTACCAATTAGCCCCAATTTAAAGGGACATAGAAGCACAAAAAGAAAATGCTCTAATATGTTACAGCATTTTATTATTGTACTGTTGCTTGCATAAAACTATGTGTTTGACTCCTGCAAAGCGATTAAACACATAGTTAAAGTCCGTTCCAGAGTAGCATTGCACTACTGGGAGCTAGCTGAACACACCTGGTGAGCCAATGACAAGAGACTAATGTGTGTGGTCACCAATCACCAGCTAGATCCTAGTAGTGCACTGCTGATGTTAAGAGTATGTACATATGCTTTTCACCAAAAGATACAGAAGTAAATTTGATAATATAACTGAATTTAAAAGTTTCTTACAAATCTATGTTATGTCTGAAATATGAAGGTTTACTTTTTACTTTTATGCCCCTTTAAGCACAGACTGACACTGCACATGTGATCTTATTGTTAACAAGGGTAAAGGTTTTAAATTCTGTGCAGTATAAACCTCGGGACATCACCAGCTCACTGCTGACCAGGTTTCTGGTTCGTTACTGTAAATATCCTATTCTGATGACAAAACCAGGTGACCTGCACGTGACGTCCTGCTTACCTCCGTGTGCATCAGCAAGGTCTGAGGTTTGGTTCTCGGTCTTGTCAGACATTGTCTTGTTCAGCAACTGAATTTGTCAGATATTCTTATATTGTTTCTCCTTTACTGGCAAACACAGTGATCTGTATTGTACGTGATCTTCACAGTAACAGGAGCCTAAACACACAGAGAGAGAGAGACACTGAGAAACAGAAAGAGACTGTGAGACAGAGAGAGAGGCAGAGAGAGACTGATAGAAAGAGAGAGAGAGAGAGAGAGAGAGAGAGAGAGAGATCTCATGTACAGTTCATGATTATAGGGGGAAATGCTGCAAATTATGGGTGACCAACACCTGTATCTGATCATCATAAACAAACTAGGATTTAGGAATCACTTTGCTTGGTCAAAAAAAAAATTAAAGTGAGTAAAACTGATTAGTCCAACAGAAAACAGTAATTATCAAAAACAATTTATGTAAGAACTTCCCTGATAAATTCATTTCTTTCATATTGGCAAGAGTCCATGAGCTAGCGACGTATGGGATATACAATCCTACCAGGAGGAGTAAAGTTTCCCAAACCTCAAAATGCCTATAAATAGATTCCTCACCTCACCCACAATTCAGTTAAACGAATAGCCAAGTAGTGGGGTGATAAAATAAGGTGTAAAAAAAGCATACAAAAAGAGGAATTGGAAAAATAATTCTGCTTTTATACAAAAATCATAACCACCAAAAAAAAAGGGTGGGCCTCATGGACTCTTGCAAATATGAAAGAAATTAATTTATCAGGTAAGTTCTTACATAAATTATGTTTTCGTTCATGTAATTGGCAAGAATCCATGAGCTAGTGATGTTTG
This sequence comes from Bombina bombina, assembly GCF_027579735.1. Taxonomy (NCBI): domain Eukaryota; kingdom Metazoa; phylum Chordata; class Amphibia; order Anura; family Bombinatoridae; genus Bombina; species Bombina bombina. The sequence goes on along the minus strand of NC_069502.1, from coordinate 843,322,016 downwards.
GGATAGAAATACCCAAGATGTGGAAGACCACAGAAGAGTCACTAGAAAGGGAGGGATAAAATAAAAACAGCTATTTCCGTTGAAAAAATTCATTCCACACAAAAAAAAAAGTCTCTCATAAATTTCACATAAATTACAAGGAAACAACTTAAATCATAAGCAGAAGAATCAACCTGAGACAGCTGCCTGAAGAACTTTTCTACCAAAGACTGCTTCAGATGAAGCAAATACATGAAAATGGTAAAATTTTGTAAATGTATGCAAAGAAGACCAAGTTGCTGCTTTGCAAAGCTTCATTCTTAAAAGCCCAAGAAGTGGCAACTGATCTAGTAGAATGAGCTGCAATTCTCTGAGGCAGAGACTGCCCCGCCTCCAAATAAGCATTGTAAATCAAAAGCTTTAACCAAGATGCCAAAGAAATGGCAGAGGCTTTATGACATTTCCTAGGACCAGAAAAAACAACAAATAGACTAGAAGTCTTCCTGAAATCATTAGTAGGTTCAACATAATATTTCAAAGCTCTTACAACATCCAAAGAATGTAAAGATCTTTCAAGAGTATTCTTAGAATTAGGACTCAAGGAAGGAACAACAATTTCCCTACTAATGTTGCTAGAATTCACAACCTTAGGAATAAATTTAAACAAAGTCCACAAAACAGTCTTATCCTGATGAAAAATCAGAAAAGGAGACGCACAAGAGAGAGCAGACAATTCAGAAACGCTTCAAGCAGAAGAGATAACCAAAAGGAACAACACTTTCCAAGAAAGTATTTTAATATCCAAAGAATGCATAGGCTCAAAAGGAGGAGCCTGCAAAGCCTTCAAAACCAAAATTAAGACTCCAAGGAGGAGAGATTGACTTAACAACAGGATTGATACGAACCAAACCTGAACAAAACAGTGAATTTTAGGAAGCTTAGCAAACTTTCTATGAAATAAAACAGAAAGAACAGAGATTTGTCCCTTCAAGGTACTTGCAGACAACCCTTTATCCAAACCATCCTGAAGAAAATTTAAAATTCTAGGAATTCTAAAAGAATGCCAAGAAAATTTATGAGAACACCATGAAATATAGGTTTTCAAAACCCGATAATAAATTTTCCTTGAAACAGACTTACGAGCGTATACCATAGTATTAATCACTGAGTCAGAGAAACCTTTATGACTAAGCACTAAGCGTTCAATTTCCATACCTTCAAATTTAGTGATTTGAGATCCTGATGGAAAAACGGCCCTTGAGACAGGTTTGTTCTTAAAGGAAGTAACCAAGGTTGGCAACTTGACATCCAGAAAAGATCTGCAAACCAAAATCTGTGAGGCCATGCTGGTGCTATCAGAAACACGTGAATGTTCCATTATGATCTTGGAGATCACCCTTGGAAGAACTATAAGTGGAAACTGCTAACGCATCTACCATCTCCGCCTGAGGATCCCTGGACCTGGAAAGATACCTGGGAAGTTTCTTGTTTAGTTGGGACGCCATGAGATCTATTTCTGGAAGACCCCACATCTGTACAATCTGACAAAATACATCTGGATGGAGACCACTCCCCTGGATGTAAAGTCTGACGGCTGAGATAATCTGCTTCCCAATTGTCTACACCTGGGATATGTATCGCAGAAATTAGACAGGGGTTGGATTCTACCCAAGAAAGTATTCAAGATATTTCTTTCATTGCTAAAGGACTGAGTCCCACCCTGATGAGTGACATATGCCACAGTTGTGATATTGTCTGTCTGAAAACAAATAAATTATTCTCTCTTTAGAATAAGCCAAGCCTGAAGAGCCCTGATAATAGCACGGAGTTCTAAATATTGATTGGTAACCTCGCCTCTTGAGGATTCCAAACTCCTTGTGCTGTCAAAAAGCAGCTACCCAACCCAGGAAGGAAGAACAAAAGAAGAATCCGATGATGGTCCAACCACCAGGACAGAGAGAGTTGAATGTTGGGATTTAAGTATGTCAACTGTGATATCCGAGTATAATCCCTGCACCATTGAATCAGCATGCAAAGCTGCAGAGGTCTCATATGAAAATGAACAAAGGGGATCGCATCCGATGCTGCAGTCATGAGACCTAAAACTTCCATGCATATAACCACTGAAGGGAATGATTGAAACTGAAGGTTTTGACAGGCAGAATCCAATTTCATTTGTCTCTTGTCTGTTAAAGACAGAGTCATGGACACTGAATCTATCTGGAAACCTAAAAAGGTGACCCTTGTCTGAGGAATCAAAAAACTATTTGGTAAATTGATCTTCCAACCATATTTTTAAAGAAACAACGCAAGTTGAGTCGTGTGAGATTCTGCTAAATGAAAAGATTGAGCCAGTACCAAGATATTGTCCAAATGATGAAACACCACAATGCCCTGCTCTCTGATTACAGATAGAAGGGCACTGAGAACCTTTGAAAAGATTCTTGGAGCTGTTGCTAGGCCAAATGAAAGAGCAACAAATTGGTAATGCTCGTCTAGAAAAGATAATATCAGAAACCGATAGTGGTCTAAATGAATCGGAATGTGAAGATACGCATCCTGTAAGTCTATTGAAGACATAAAATGACCTGGAGGAACAAAAGGCAGAATAGTTCTTATAGTCACCATCTTGAAAGTTGGGACCCTTACAAATTGATTCAAAAACTTGAGATCCAGAACTGGTCTGAAAGAATTTTCCTTCTTCTGGACAATGAATAGATTTGAATAAAAACCCAGACCCTGTTCCAGAAGTGGAACTGATACAAAAACTCCTGAAAGCCCTAGAACTGAAACACACTTCAGAAAGGCCTGAGCTTTCACAGGATTTGTTAGAACGTGAGAGAGAAAAAAAATCTTCTCACAGGTGGTCTTATTCTGAAACCTATTCGATACCCCCGAGAGACAATATTCTGAATCCAATTATTCTGAACTGAACCTGCCCAAATGTCAGAACTGGATTGAGGGCCGCACCTTCATGCAGTCTTGGGGGCTGGCTTTGGTTTCTTATAAGGCTTGGATTTATTCCAACTCGAAGATGGCTTCCAATTGGAGCCAGAGTCCTTAGGGGAAGGAGTGGTTTTCTGTTCTCTATTCTGACAAAAGGAAAAAAAAACGATTAGAAGCTTTAGGATTTGCTCTTCTAGCTAAAATAGCCAAATACATAGATTTAACATCAATCTTGACGATATCAAAAATAGCATCACAGAAAAAAACATAATTTATGCTTACCTGATAAATTCCTTTCTTCTGTTGTGTGATCAGTCCACGGGTCATCATTACTTCTGGGATATAACTCCTCCCCAACAGGAAATGCAAGAGGATTCACCCAGCAGAGCTGCATATAGCTCCTCCCCTCTACGTCAGTCCCAGTCATTCGACCAAGAATCAACGAGAAAGGAGTAACCAAGGGTGAAGTGGTGACTGGAGTATAATTTAAAAGATATTTACCTGCCTTAAAACAGGGCGGGCCGTGGACTGATCACACAACAGAAGAAAGGAATTTATCAGGTAAGCATAAATTATGTTTTCTTCTGTTATGTGTGATCAGTCCACGGGTCATCATTACTTCTGGGATACCAATACCAAAGCAAAAGTACACGGATGACGGGAGGGATAGGCAGGCTCATTATATAGAAGGAACCACTGCCTGAAGAACCTTTCTCCCAAAAATAGCCTCCGAAGAAGCAAAAGTGTCAAATTTGTAAAATTTGGAAAAAGTATGAAGTGAAGACCAAGTTGCAGCCTTGCAAATCTGTTCAACAGAGGCCTCATTCTTAAAGGCCCAAGTGGAAGCCACAGCTCTAGTGGAGTGAGCTGTAATTCTTTCAGGAGGCTGCTGACCAGCAGTCTCATAAGCTAAACGTATTATGCTACGAAGCCAAAAAGAGAGAGAGGTAGCAGAAGCTTTTTGACCTCTCCTCTGTCCAGAATAAACGACAAACAGGGAAGAAGTTTGGCGAAAATCTTTAGTTGCCTGCAAGTAGAACTTGAGGGCACGAACTACATCCAGATTGTGTAGAAGACGTTCCTTCTTTGAAGAAGGATTTGGACACAAGGATGGAACAACAATCTCTTGATTGATATTCCTGTTAGTGACTACCTTAGGTAAGAACCCAGGTTTAGTACGCAGAACTACCTTGTCTGAGTGAAAAATCAGATAAGGAGAATCACAATGTAAGGCTGATAATTCAGAGACTCTTCGAGCCGAGGAAATAGCCATTAAAAACAGAACTTTCCAAGATAACAATTTTATATCAATGGAATGAAGGGGTTCAAACGGAACACCCTGTAAAACGTTAAGAACTAAGTTTAAACTCCATGGCGGAGCAACAGCTTTAAACACAGGCTTGATCCTAGCTAAAGCCTGACAAAAAGCCTGGACGTCTGGATTCTCTGACAGACGCCTGTGTAACAAGATGGACAGAGCTGAAATCTGTCCCTTTAATGAACTAGCTGATAAACCCTTTTCTAACCCTTCTTGTAGAAAAGACAATATCCTAGGGATCCTAACCCTACTCCAGGAGTAATGTTTGGATTCGCACCAGTATAGGTATTTACGCCATATCTTATGGTAAATCTTTCTGGTAACAGGCTTCCTAGCCTGTATCAGGGTATCAATAACCGACTCAGAAAAACCACGTTTTGATAAAATCAAACGTTCAATTTCCAAGCAGTCAGCTTCAGAGAAGTTAGATTTTGATGTTTGAATGGACCCTGTATCAGAAGGTCCTGTCTTAGAGGTAGAGACCAAGGCGGACAGGATGACATGTCCACTAGATCTGCATACCAAGTCCTGCGTGGCCATGCAGGCGCTATTAGAATCACTGATGCTCTTTCCTGTTTGATTTTGGCAATCAATCGAGGAAGCAGCGGGAAGGGTGGAAACACATAAGCCATCCCGAAGTTCCAAGGTGCTGTCAAAGCATCTATCAGAACCGCTCCCGGATCCCTGGATCTGGACCCGTAGCGAGGAAGTTTGGCGTTCTGGCGAGACGCCATGAGATCTATCTCTGGTTTGCCCCAACGTCGAAGTATTTGGGCAAAGACCTCCGGATGAAGTTCCCACTCCCCCGGATGAAAAGTCTGGCGACTCAAGAAATCCGCCTCCCAGTTCTCCACTCCCGGGATGTGGATTGCTGACAGGTGGCAAGAGTGAGACTCTGCCCAGCGAATTATCTTTGATACTTCCACCATTGCTAGGGAGCTTCTTGTCCCTCCCTGATGGTTGATGTAAGCTACAGTCGTGATGTTGTCCGACTGAAACCTGATGAACCCCCGAGTTGTTAATTGGGGCCAAGCCAGAAGGGCATTGAGAACTGCTCTCAATTCCAGAATGTTTATTGGAAGGAGACTCTCCTCCTGATTCCATAGTCCCTGAGCCTTCAGAGAATTCCAGACAGCGCCCCAACCTAGTAGGCTGGCGTCTGTTGTTACAATTGTCCAGTCTGGCCTGCTGAATGGCATCCCCCTGGACAGGTGTGGCCGATGAAGCCACCATAGAAGAGAATTCCTGGTCTCTTGATTCAGATTCAGAGTAGGGGACAAATCTGAGTAATCCCCATTCCACTGACTTAGCATGCATAATTGCAGAGGTCTGAGGTGTAGGCGTGCAAAAGGAACTATGTCCATTGCCGCTACCATTAAGCCGATCACCTCCATGCATTGAGCTACTGACGGGTGTTGAATGGAATGAAGGACACGGCATGCATTTTGAAGCTTTGTTAACCTGTCCTCTGTCAGGTAAATCTTCATTTCTACAGAATCTATAAGAGTCCCCAAGAATGGAACTCTTGTGAGAGGAAAAAGAGAACTCTTCTTTTCGTTCACTTTCCATCCATGCGACCTTAGAAATGCCAGAACTAACTCTGTATGAGACTTGGCAGTTTGAAAGCTTGAAGCTTGTATTAGAATGTCGTCTAGGTATGGAGCTACCGAAATCCCTCGCGGTCTTAGTACCGCCAGAAGGGCACCCAGAACCTTTGTGAAGATTCTTGGAGCCGTAGCCAATCCGAATGGAAGAGCTACAAACTGGTAGTGCCTGTCTAAGAAGGCAAACCTTAGATACCGGTGATGATCTTTGTGGATCGGTATGTGAAGGTAAGCATCCTTTAAATCCACTGTGGTCATGTATTGACCCTCTTGGATCATGGGTAAGATTGTCCGAATAGTTTCCATTTTGAACGATGGAACTCTTAGGAATTTGTTTAGAATCTTTAAATCTAAGATTGGCCTGAAAGTTCCCTCTTTTTTTGGGAACCACAAACAGGTTTGAGTAGAACCCTTGTCCTTGTTCCGACCGCGGAACCGGATGGATCACTCCCATTATTAACAGATCTTGTACGCAGCGTAGAAACGCTTCTTTCTTTATCTGGTTTGTTGACAACCTTGACAGATGAAATCTCCCTCTTGGGGGAGATAATTTGAAGTCTAGAAGGTATCCCTGAGATATGATCTCTAGTGCCCAGGGATCCTGAACATCTCTTGCCCAGGCCTGGGCGAAGAGAGAGAGTCTGCCCCCCACTAGATCCGGTCCCGGATCGGGGGCTCTCGGTTCATGCTGTCTTTGGGGCAGCAGCAGGTTTCCTGGCCTGCTTGCTCTTGTTCCAGGACTGGTTAGGCTTCCAGCCTTGCCTGTAACGAGCAACAGCTCCTTCCTGTTTTGGTGCAGTGGAGGTTGATGCTGCTCCTGTTTTGAAGTTCCGAAAGGGACGAAAATTAGACTGTCTAGCCTTAGCTTTGGCTTTGTCTTGAGGTAGGGCGTGGCCCTTACCTCCTGTAATGTCAGCGATAATTTCTTTCAAACCGGGCCCAAATAAAGACTGCCCCTTGAAAGGTATATTAAGTAATTTGGACTTAGAAGTAACATCAGCTGACCAGGATTTTAGCCACAGCGCCCTACGTGCCTGTATGGCGAATCCTGAGTTCTTAGCCGTAAGTTTGGTTAAATGTACTACGGCCTCCGAAATGAAGGAATTAGCTAGTTTAAGGACTCTAAGCCTGTCCGTAATGTCGTCTAGCGTAGATGAACTAAGGTTCTCTTCAAGCGACTCAATCCAAAATGCTGCCGCAGCCGTAATCGGCGCGATACATGCAAGGGGTTGTAATATAAAACCTTGTTGAACAAACATTTTCTTAAGGTAACCCTCTAATTTTTTATCCATTGGATCTGAGAAAGCACAGCTATCCTCCACCGGGATAGTGGTACGCTTAGCTAAAGTAGAAACTGCTCCCTCCACCTTGGGGACCGTTTGCCATAAGTCCCGAGTGGTGGCGTCTATTGGAAACATCTTTCTAAATATTGGAGGGGGTGAGAACGGCACACCGGGTCTATCCCACTCCTTAGTAACAATTTCAGTTAGTCTCTTAGGTATAGGAAAAACGTCAGTACTCGCCGGGTACCGCAAAGTATTTATCCAACCTACACAGTTTCTCTGGTATTGCAACGGTGTTACAATCGTTGAGAGCTGCTAAGACCTCCCCTAGTAATACACGGAGGTTCTCCAATTTAAATTTAAAATTTGAAATATCTGAGTCCAATCTGTTTGGATCAGAACCGTCACCCACAGAATGAAGCTCTCCGTCCTCATGCTCTGCGAGCTGTGACGCAGTATCAGACATGGCCCTAGCATTGTCAGCGCACTCTGTTCTCACCCCAGAGTGATCACGCTTGCCTCTTAGTTCTGGTAATTTAGACAAAACTTCAGTCATAACAGTAGCCATATCTTGTAATGTTATCTGTAATGGCCGCCCAGATGTACTAGGCGCCAAAATATCACGCACCTCCCGGGCGGGAGATGCAGGTACTGCCGCGTGAGGCGAGTTAGTCGGCATAACTCTCCCCTCGCAGTTTGGTGAAATTTGTTCACATTGTACAGATTGACTTTTATTTAAAGTAGCATCAATACAGTTAGTACATAAATTTCTATTGGGCTCCACCTTGGCATTGGAACAAATGACACAGATATCTTCCTCTGAGTCAGACATGTTTAACACACTAGCAAAAAAACTTACAACTTGGTTATAATCTTTTTTAGCAAAAAACGTACTGTGCCTCAAAGAGGTACTAACTATTAAATGACAGTTGAAATGATGAACTGAAAAACAGTTATAGCATCAAACTTTAAAACAACACAACTGTTAGCAGAGGTTTGTTCCCATTAGTAAAATGACAATAATTAAATTTGACATAAAAAATACAAAGCAACGTTTTTATTCACAGTCACTATAAGAATTCTCACAGCTCTGCTGAGAGATTTTACCTCCCTTCAAAGAAGTTTGAAGACCCCTGAGATCTATCAGAGATGAACCGGATCATGCAGGAAATATAAAAGTAACTGACTGGAATTTTTTGATGCGTAGCAAAGAGCGCCAAAAACGGCCCCTCCCTCTCCCACACAGCAGTGAAGAGAAACGAAACTGTCACAATTAAAGCAAAAAAAAACTGCCAAGTGGAAAATAATGCCCAAATATTTATTCACACAGTACCTCAGCAATGTAAACGATTCTACATTCCAGCAAAAACGTTTAACATGATAAATAGTTATTAAAAGGATTAGTGACCTTTAACAGAGTAGTTCCGGTGAAATACCATCCCCAGAATACTGAAGTGTATACATACATGTCATTTTAACGGTATGGCAGGATTTTCTCATCAATTCCATTCAGAAAATAAAAACTGCTACATACCTCAATGCAGATTCATCTGTCCGCTGTCCCCTGATCTGAAGCCTTTACCTCCCTCAGATGGCCGAGAACAGCAATATGATCTTAACTACTCCGGTTAAAATCATAGTAAAAAACTCTGACAGATTCTTCCTCAAACTCTGCCAGAGAAGTAATAACACGCTCCGGTGCTATTGTAAAATAACAAACTTTTGATTGAAGTCATAAAAACTAAGTATAATCACCATAGTCCTCTCACACATCCTATCTAGTCGTTGGGTGCAAGAGAATGACTGGGACTGACGTAGAGGGGAGGAGCTATATGCAGCTCTGCTGGGTGAATCCTCTTGCATTTCCTGTTGGGGAGGAGTTATATCCCAGAAGTAATGATGACCCGTGGACTGATCACACATAACAGAAGAAAAAAAAAATAGCATCACAGATAAAACTATTAGCATGTTGAAGCAAACAAACAATGCTATGCAAATCAGAATCTTTTTCCCGATGTGCTAAGCTATCCAACCAAAAAGTTGATGTAGCCGCAACATCAGCCATAGAAATGGCAGGTCTGAAAATATAGCCAGAATGTAAATAAGCTTTCCTTAGATAAGATTCAAATTTCCTATCTAAAGGATCCTTAAAAGAGGTACTATCTTCTATAGGAATAGTAGTACTCTTAGCAAGAGTAAAAATAGCCCCATCAACCTTAGGGACTTTTTCCCAAAACTCTAACTTAGCTACTGGCAAAGGATACAACTTTTTAAACCTTGAAGAAGGAACAAAAGAAGTACCAAGTTTAGACCATTCCTTAGCAATCACATCAGAAATAGCATCAGGAACAGGAAATCACAGTAATCACAGGAGGTTTATAAATGTAATTGTTTACTGGATTTATTATCAAGAGGACCAGACTCCTCAATATCCAAAGTTATCAACACTTCTTTTAACAAAG